>NC_090328.1:8199099-8464099 GCF_035084215.1 Heptranchias perlo
CCGCCCTTATCTCTCTCTCTCTCTCGCCCTTATCTCTCTCTCTCTCTCTCGCTCGCCCTTATCTCTCTCTCTCGCTCGCCCTTATCTCTCTCTCTCGCTCGCCCTTATCTCTCTCTCTCTCGCTCTCGCCCTTATCTCTCTCTCTCTCGCTCTCGCCCTTATCTCTCTCTCGCTCTCGCCCTTATCTCTCTCTCGCTCTCGCCCTTATCTCTCTCTCTCTCTCTCTCTCGCTCGCCCTTATCTCTCTCTCTCTCTCTCTCGCCCTTATCTC
The DNA here is from genome assembly GCF_035084215.1 of Heptranchias perlo. Classification (NCBI taxonomy): domain Eukaryota; kingdom Metazoa; phylum Chordata; class Chondrichthyes; order Hexanchiformes; family Hexanchidae; genus Heptranchias; species Heptranchias perlo. Next base: position 8,199,371 of record NC_090328.1, read on the forward strand.
TCTCTCTCTCTCTCTCTCTCTCTCGCCCTTATCTCTCTCTCTCTCTCTCTCTCGCCCTTATCTCTCTCTCTCTCTCTCGCCTTATCTCTCTCTCTCTCTCGCCCTTATCTCTCTCTCTCTCTCGCTCACCCATATCTCTCTCTCTCTCTCTCTCGCCCTTATCTCTCTCTCTCTCTCGCACACCCATATCTCTCTCTCTCTCTCTCTCTCTCTCGCCCTTATCTCTCTCTCTCTCTCTCTCTCTCTCTCTCTCGCCCTTATCTCTCTCTCTCTCTCGCCCTTATCTCTCTCTCTCTCTCGCCCTTATCTCTCTCTCTCTCTCTCGCTCGCCCTTATCTCTCTCTCTCTCTCTCTCGCTCGCCCTTATCTCTCTCTCTCTCTCTCTCGCCCTTATCTCTCTCTCTCTCTCTCTCGCTCGCCCTTATCTCTCTCTCTCTCTCTCTCGCCCTTATCTCTCTCTCTCTCTCTCTCGCCCTTATCTCTCTCTCTCTCTCTCTCGCCCTTATCTCTCTCTCTCTCTCTCATCGCCCTTATCTCTCTCTCTCTCTCTCTCGCCCTTATCTCTCTCTCTCTCTCTCGCCCTTATCTCTCTCTCTCTCTTGCCCTTATCTCTCTCTCTCTCTCTCTCTCTCTCTCGCCCTTATCTCTCTCTCTCTCTCTCTCTCTCGCCCTTATCTCTCTCTCTCTCTCTCTCTCTCGCCCTTATCTCTCTCTCTCTCTCTCTCGCCCTTATCTCTCTCTCTCTCTCTCTCTCTCTCGCCCTTATCTCTCTCTCTCTCTCTTGCCCTTATCTCTCTCTCTCTCTCTCTCTCGCCCTTATCTCTCCCTCTCTCTCGCCCTTATCTCTCTCTCTCTCTCTCTCTCTCGCCCTTATCTCTCTCTCTCTCTCTCTCTCTCTCGCCCTTATCTCTCTCTCTCTCTCTCTCAGCCCTTATCTCTCTCTCTCTCTCTCTCTCGCCCTTATCTCTCTCTCTCTCTCTTGCCCTTATCTCTCTCTCTCTCTCTCTCTCGCCCTTATCTCTCTCTCTCTCTCTTGCCCTTATCTCTCTCCCTCTCTCTCTCGCCCTTATCTCTCTCTCTCTCTCTCTCTCTCTCTCTCGCCCTTATCTCTCTCTCTCTCTCTCTCTCTCTCTCTCTCGCCCTTATCTCTCTCTCTCTCTCTCTCTCTCTCTCTCTCTCTCTCTCTCTCTCGCTCGCCCTTATCTCTCTCTCTCTCTCTCTCTCTCTCTCTCTCTCTCTCTCGCCCTTATCTCTCTCTCTCTCTCGCCCTTATCTCTCTCTCTCTCTCGCCCTTATCTCTCTCTCTCTCTCGCCCTTATCTCTCTCTCTCTCTCTCTCGCCCTTATCTCTCTCTCTCTCTCTCTCGCCCTTATCTCTCTCTCTCTCTCTCTCGCCCTTATCTCTCTCTCTCGCCCTTATCTCTCTCTCTCGCCCTTATCTCTCTCTCTCTCTCTCTCTCTCTCCGCCCTTATCTCTCTCTCTCTCTCTCGCTCGCCCTTATCTCTCTCTCTCTCTCTCGCTCGCCCTTATCTCTCTCTCTCTCTCGCTCGCCCTTATCTCTCTCTCTCTCTCGCTCGCCCTTATCTCTCTCTCTCTCGCTTGCCCCTTATCTCTCTCTCTCTCTCTCTCTCTTGCCCTTATCTCTCTCTCTCTCTCTCTCTTGCCCTTATCTCTCTCTCTCTCTCTTGCCCTTATCTCTCTCTCTCTCTCGCCCTTATCTCTCTCTCTCTCTCTCTCTCGCTCGCCCTTATCTCTCTCTCTCTCTCTCTCGCTCGCCCTTATCTCTCTCTCTCGCTCGCTCGCCCTTATCTCTCTCTCTCGCTCGCTCGCCCTTATCTCTCTCTCTCTCTCTCTCGCTCACCCTTATCTCTCTCTCTCTCTCGCTCACCCTTATCTCTCTCTCTCTCTCGCCTCACCCTTATCTCTCTCTCTCTCTCGCTCACCCTTATCTCTCTCTCTCTCTCGCTCACCCTTATCTCTCTCTCTCTCTCGCTCACCCTTATCTCTCTCTCTCTCTCGCTCACCCTTATCTCTCTCTCTCTCTCGCTCACCCTTATCTCTCTCTCTCTCTCGCTCACCCTTATCTCTCTCTCTCTCTCGCTCACCCTTATCTCTCTCTCTCTCTCGCTCACCCTTATCTCTCTCTCTCTCTCGCTCACCCTTATCTCTCTCTCTCTCTCTCTCTCTCGCCCTTATCTCTCTCTCTCTCTCTCTCCTCGCCCTTATCTCTCTCTCTCTCTCTCGCTCACCCTTATCTCTCTCTCTCTCTCTCGCTCACCCTTATCTCTCTCTCTCTCTCTCTCGCTCGCCCTTATCTCTCTCTCTCTCTCGCTCGCCCTTATCCCTCTCTCTCTCTCGCTCGCCCTTATCTCCCCTCTCTCTCTCTCTCTCCCTTATCTCTCTCTCTCTCTCGCTCGCCCTGATCTCTCTCTCTCTCTCCCTTATCTCTCTCTCTCTCTCGCTCGCCCTTATCTCTCTCTCTCTCTCGCTCGCCCTTATCTCTCTCTCTCTCTCTCGCTCGCCTTATCTCTCTCTCTCTCTCTCTCTCCCTCGCCCCTTATTCTCTCTCTCTCTCTCTCTCTCGCTCGCCCTTATCTCTCTCTCTCTCTCGCTCGCCCTTATCTCTCTCTCTCTCTCTCTCTCTCGCCCTTATCTCTCTCTCTCTCTCGCCCTTATCTCTCTCTCTCGCTCGCCCTTATCTCTCTCTCTCGCTCGCCCCTTATCTCTCTCTCTCGCTCGCCCTTATCTCTCTCTCTCGCTCGCCCTTATCTCTCTCTCTCGCTCGCCCTTATCTCTCTCTCTCGCTCGCCCTTATCTCTCTCTCTCGCTCGCCCTTATCTCTCTCTCCTCGCTCGCCCTTATCTCTCTCTCTCTCTCGCTCGCCCTTATCTCTCTCTCTCGCTCGCTCGCCTTATCTCTCTCTCTCTCTCGCTCGCCCTTATCTCTCTCTCTCTCTCTCGCTCGCCCTTATCTCTCTCTCTCTCTCTCGCTCGCCCTTATCTCTCTCTCTCTCGCTCGCCCTTATCTCTCTCTCTCGCTCGCCCTTATCTCTCTCTCTCGCTCGCCCTTATCTCTCTCTCTCGCTCGCCCTTATCTCTCTCTCTCGCTCGCCCTTATCTCTCTCTCTCGCTCGCCCTTATCTCTCTCTCTCGCTTGCCCTTATCTCTCTCTCTCGCTCGCCCTTATCTCTCTCTCTCGCTCGCCCTTATCTCTCTCTCTCGCTCGCTCGCCCTTATCTCTCTCTCATCGCTCGCTCGCCCTTATCTCTCTCTCTCGCTCGCTCGCCCTTATCTCTCTCTCTCTCTCTCTCTCTCTCGCCCTTATCTCCCTCTCTCTCTCGCTCGCCCTTATCTCTCTCTCTCTCTCGCTCGCCTTATCTCTCTCTCTCTCTCGCTCGCCCTTATCTCTCTCTCTCTCTCTCTCGCCCTTATCTCTCTCTCTCTCACTCGCCCTTATCTCTCTCTCTCTCTCTCGCTCGCCCTTATCTCTCTCTCTCGCTCGCCCTTATCTCTCTCTCTCGCTCGCCCTTATCTCTCTCTCTCGCTCGCCCTTATCTCTCTCTCTCGCTCGCCCTTATCTCTCTCTCTCTCGCTCGCCCTTATCTCTCTCTCTCGCTCGCTCGCCCTTATCTCTCTCTCTCGCTCGCTCGCCCTTATCTCTCTCTCTCGCTCGCTCGCCCTTATCTCTCTCTCTCTCTCTCTCGCTCGCCCTTATCTCTCTCTCTCTCTCTCTCTCTCGCTCGCTCGCCCTTATCTCTCTCTCTCTCTCTCTCGCTCGCTTCGCCCTTATCCCTCTCTCTCTCGCTCGCCCTTATCTCTCTCTCTCTCTCTCTCTCTCGCTCGCCCTTATCTCTCTCTCTCTCTCTCGCTCGCCCTTATCTCTCTCTCTCTCTCTCTCGCTCGCCCTTATCTCTCTCTCTCTCTGTCCTCTCTCGCACTTATCTCTCTCTCTCTCGCCCGCCCTTATCTATCTCTCTCTCTCTCGCCCGCCCATCTGTCTGTCTCGAAGAGTTTGGAAACAAAATGATTGTGAATGAGAGGAATGAGTAACTCTGATGAGAAAACATTTTGGTACATGGACTTTTATCACATATGGAGTGGGGGGGAAGGTGGGGGTCGAAAATGAAGTGTGAAGTTATGTTGTACAATTCAGTGACCCGTAACATCTACAATAAGAAACAGAAAGTGCTCTTTAAAAGAAAACCACAAAATCCATGGCAGATTTGTCAGTAACTGGAAAGGGAAGTGATGCTTCCTGTTCGATAACCAATCCTGGCATGGGTGGAGGATTGGTTATCGAACAGGAAGCAGAGAGTTGGGATAAATGGTTCATTTTCGGACTGGCAACCAGTAACCAGTGGTGTTCCACAGGAGTCGGTGCTGGGTCCCCACTCTTTACAATCTATATTAACGATTTGGAGGAGGGGACCGAGTGCAACATATCAAAGTTTGCAGATGATACAAAGATGGGAGGGAAAGTAGAGAGTGAGGAGGACATAAAAAACCTGCAAGGGGATATAGACAGGCTGGGTGAGTGGGCGGAGATTTGGCAGATGCAATATATATTGGAAAATGTGAGGTTATGCACTTTGGCAGGAAAAATCAGAGAGCAAGTTATTTTCTTAATGGCGAGAGACTGGAAAGTACTGCAGTACAAAGGGATCTGGGGGTCCTAGTGCAAGAAAATCAAAAAGTTGGTATGCAGGTGCAGCAGGTGATCAAGAAGGCCAACGGAATGTTGGCTTTTATTGCTAGGGGGATAGAATATAAAAACAGGGAGGTATTGCTGCAGTTATATAAGGTATTGGTGAGACCGCACCTGGAATACTGCATACAGTTTTGGTCTCCATACTTAAGAAAAGACATACTTGCTCTCGAGGCAGTACAAAGAAGGTTCACTCGGTTAATCCGGGATGAGGGGGCGGACATATGAGGAGAGGTTGAGTAGATTGGGACTCTACTCATTGGAGTTCAGAAGAATGAGAGGCGATCTTATTGAAACATATAAGATTGTGAAGGGGCTTGATCGGGTGGATGCAGTAGGATGTTCCAAGATGGGTGAAACTAGAACTAGGGGGCATAATCTTAGAATAAGGGGCTGCTCTTTCAAAACTGAGATGAGGAGAAACTTCTTCACTCAGAGGGTGGTAGGTCTGTGGAATTTGCTGCCCCAGGAAGCTGTGGAAGCTACATCATTAGATAAATTTAAAACAGAAATAGACAGTTTTCTAGAAGTAAAGGGAATTAGGGGTTATGGGGAGCGGGCAGGAAATTGGGCAGGAAATTGGACATGAAGCTGAGTTCGGATCGGTCAATGCCCTGTGGGTGGCGCAGGAGGGCCCAGGGGCTGTGTGGCCGGGTCCTGCTCCTACTTCTTGTGTTCTTTAGATTGTGGTTGGGATCAGATCAGCCATGATCTTATTGAATGGCGGAGCAGGCTCGAGGGGCCGATTGGCCTACTCCTGCTCCAATTTCTTATGTTCTTATGTTCTTATGTTCAATTGGAGACCCGTCAGCAGACTTGCTGTTAACCCATCTCCTCTCTTTCTAGAGGATGAGGTGTTAAACTGTGGCCCCATCCGCCCTCCCAGGTGGACAGAAAAGATTCCATGGCCAAAATTCGAAGCAGGGCAGGGGAGTTCTCCCTGGTGTCTTGGGCCAATATTTATCAAAAGCAGAGTTGGATAAATGAACGTAAGAAATAGGAGCAGGAGCGGGAGTAGGCCATCCGGCCCCCTCTGTGCTTGAAGAGGAGAAATTTGCAGGGCTATGGGGAAAAGAGCAGGGGGAGTGGAAATAATTGGATAGCTCTTTCAAAGAGCCGGCACGTGCACGATGGGCCGAATGGCCTCCTGCTTTTTCTGTAAGATTCTATGATTTAGTAAACAGTGGTGGGTGAAACCAGGAGTGAATGTCATTGACAACAAAGGTCCTTTCTGGGTTGGGGGAGGGTTAGTAAGAGGAGGAGGATGAGGCGGCCGTGGATATTTTGAGGAAAAACTAGCACAAATGCTGGAAATACACAGCAGGCCCATCCTCTGGAACGAGAAGAGATGGTTAACAATGAGTCTACAGGTGGGTCTCCATCTGAAACAATAACCCGTCACATCCCTTTCAGATGCTGACAGACCTGCCGTGCATTTTTATTTCTTAGCAATTTCTGTTTTCTGTTGTGGATGTTACGGGTCGGTGAATTGTGCAACATTACTTCAATGATCAGAAAATGTGTTTGGGTGTGGAAGGCAATTTGGCTCATTACAGTTTGTCCATCTATCCAGCGTCTACAGTTCTCCTGTTCCCGCCCCACCCCCCCCCGCCTTCATCCCCACCGTGCCCCTCATAAAATCCTCTGCATCGACTGTTAATTCATAGAATGTTACAGCACGGAAGGAGGCCATTCAGCCCATCGTGCCTGTGCCGACTCTTTGAGAGAGCTCTCCAATTAGTCCCACTTCCCCATAGCCCTGCAAATTTCTCCTTTCAAGTATTTGTCCAAATCCCCCTTTGAAAGTTATTATTGAATCTGTTTCCACCGCCCTTTCAGGCAGCGCATTCCAGATTATAGTTTTAAAAAAAATTCTCCTCATCTCCTCCCCGCCCCCCCCGCCCCCAACGGTTCTTTTGCCAATTATCATAAATCTGTGTCCTCTGGTTACAGATCCTACTGCAGTGGAATCAGTTTCTCCTTATTTACTCTATCAAAACCCCTTCGTAATTTTGAACACATCCATTAAATCTCCCCTTAACCTTCTCTGCTCTAAGGAGAACAATCCCAGCTTTTCCAGTCTCTCCACATATCTGAAGTCCCCTCGTCCCTGGCACCACTCTAGTAAATCTCCTCTGCACCCTCTCCGAGGCCTTGACGTCCTTCCTAAAGTGTGGTGCCCAGAACAATACTCCAGCTGGGACCTAACCAGTGTTTTACAAAGTTTTAGCATAACTTCCTTGATTTTGTACTCAATGCCTCTATTTATAAAACCCAGGATCCTATATGCTTTTATAATTAATTCCAGGACACTTGCCTCCATTACCTGGCAGTCTGCTCCACAAAGCTGATCATTGTTTGCCGGTACCGTTTCATTGCAAAATGTAACTTGGCTGCTCCTACCGCACGTTAAAACGTTGGATAGAATCAGGACAGTCCAAAATACCGAGAGTCAACAGAGGAATCCAGTTGGAGGCACCATTTGCAACATCCTTTTGAAGCAACTTGTAATCTTGCACAAGGTCTAAAGTCATCCATGGCTTAGTGGGTAGCACTCTCGCCTCTGAATCAGAAGGTTGTGGTTCAAGTCCCACTCCAGAGACTTGAGCACGAAATCCAGGCTGACAATTAGAGGGGCCGTCTTTTGGATGAGAATTTAAACTGAGGCCCCCGTCTGCCCTCTCAAGTGAATGTAAAAGATCCCACCTCACTATTTTGAAGAAGAGCAGGGGAATTCTCCCCAGTGTTCTGAGCAATATATATCCCTCAACCAATACCTTTTTAAAAAAAAAAACCAGCTGATCTGGTTGTTATCACATTGTTGTTTGTGGGATCTTGCTGTGTGCAAATTAGCTGCTGTGTTTCCTACATTACAACCTGAGGTGGTGAAAGGTGCTATATATAAATGCATGTTCATTCTTTCTTTCTATATTCCTTGACGTAAGATTTGCAGAATTCTCTTGCTTTTCTTGACCGCTCCCTAATCTCCTGAGAGCCGCTGGACGCCGTCCTACGGCTTTCACCTTTTCCTGTTGTTTATTGGAGCTTTTCCATTCCAGTTGCTGTAGGTGAGGTGTGACGTTTATGCCCTCATTAATACGGAATCTCTCACCCCGCCCGCTCACCATTTTTCCTTTGTGAGTACACCTCGTTTTAAGAATGCTGAAGAAGTACGTGCTATCCATGTACATAATGTACAGTGCATGTCTACTCATTACCAATGTGAATGGTGAAGCCTTGACGTGATTGTTACGGCTGGTGGTGCCCTATTAAAACTAGGTGATTTACAGGCATTACAGAGACTGGTGCTGAGAGAGAAAATGTCACAGGAAACAATTGGTGTTTATACAGCACTAGTAGACCTATGACCTTTAGAGTCCTTGACCTCCACTGGGCTCTCCTGTCGTAACCCCCATTGTGATTCTCTGTGAATTTCATAGAACTACACAGTATTTACAGCACAGAAACAGGCCATTCGGCCCAACTGCTCTATGCCAGTGTTTATGCTCCACTCGAGCCTACTTCATCTAACACCATCAGCAAATCCTTCTATTCCTTTCTCTTTCATGTGCTTATCTACCTTAAATGCATCATGTACTTACCTTAAAATGCAACTATGCTATTCGCCTCTACCCACTCCATGTGATAGCAAGTTCCATATTCTCACCACTCTCTGGGTAAAGAAGTTCTCGTGAATTCCCTATTGGATTTATTAGTGACTACCTTATTTTTACAGCCCCTAATTTTTGGACTCCCTCACAAGTGGAAACACTTCTCTACGTCTACCCTATCAAACCCTTTCATTATCTTAAAGACCTCTATCAGCTCACCCCTCAGCCTTCTCTTTTCTAGAGAAAAGAGCCCCAGTCTGTTCAGCCTTCCTGACAGGTATAACCTCACAGTTCTGGTATCATCCATGTGAATCTTATTTTCACTTCTCCAGTGCCTCTATATTCTTTTTATAATATGGAGACCAGAACTGTGCCACAGCACTCTTAAGTATGGTTCTATATGTTGAACATAACGTCTCTGCCCTTCAATTCTATTCCTCTAGAATTAACCCCAGTGCTTGGTTTGCTATTTTTTTTATGGACTTGTTAACCTAGTTATGAATTTCAGACAAAATGAAGATTTAAAGAATTGTTCTCGATTCTGCGAGCAGTAAAAAAAAACTGCTGCAAAACTTTGCGCTATTTAGATGTTCACTATTTGCTGGGGGAAATACCTAACTGAAGTTGAATGTGGGGAAGTGCTGTGTAAATTGTTATAAAAAGATTTGAAGAGGAACATTAGTGGGAGGGTAATTGTCATTTTTATATGTGTTAATTTTTATATGCGGAGAGATTACACAAACTAGGGTTGTATTCCCTGGAATTTAGCAGATTAAGGGGTGATTTGATCGAAGTTTTCAAGATATTAAGGGGCACTGATAGGGTAGATAGAGAAACTATTCCGATCGTTGGGAGTCCAGGACTAGGGGACATAACCTAAAAATTAGAGCCAGGCTTTCAGGAGTGAAGTTAGGAACCACTTCTACACGCAAAGGATGGTCGAAGTTTGGAACTCTCTTCTGCAAACGGCAGTTGATGCTAGCTCAATTGTTAATTTTAAATCTGAGATTAATAGATTTTTGTTAACCAAAGGTATTCAGGGATGTGGGGCTACGGCGAGTATATGGAGTTAGGTCACAGATCAGCCATAATCTCATTGAATGGAGGAACAGGTTCAATGGGCTAAATGGCCTACTCTTGTCCCTATGTTCCTTTTGTTATTTAGAAATAAAAACTTGCGTTCACATAGCACCTTTCACTACCTCGGGACGTCCCAAAGCGCTTCACAGCAACATACTTTTTGAAATGTGGTCAATGTTGTAATGTTAAAACTCAGCAGGAAGAGGTTCCTTTCAAAGAAAATATTATAATTGCCTCGTCCTTAGTCAGCTGCGTGTCTGACACTTGCTTAAGACTCCGAGCCTGAGAGAGCCTCGTAGGTAGAGTTTCTGTTTGTTTGAGGTGGACGGGCGCACGCTTTCCCTCTGGGGACGCGCTGCACTTGTCCTCGGGATGTGGGCGTCGCTGGCAAGGCCGGCGTCTATCGCCCATCCCTCGTTGCCCTGAGAAGGTGGTGGTGGTCCTTCTCCTTGAACCGCCGCAGTCCGTGTGGTGAACGGCGCTCCCGCAACAGTGTCGGGTGGGGAATTCCAGGATATTGACTCGGCGGCCACGCAACGGTGATGTGGGCCCAAGAGAACTTGTGTGCAGATTGGTAAAGGGTCATGGTGTAGGGATGACCCCCCCCCCCCCCCCCCACCAGCCTCACCTACCAAGTGTGTGCTCGGACAATACAGAAACTTAAGCAGCTAAATCCACACAACTTAGCAGCATAGAGAAGCTCCCTTTTGCTTGCCCGGCCAGAACCATCCTAAATGTTGGGGGATTCAGTTGGCAGGGATCATAGAAAATAGGAGCAAGAGTAGGCCATTCGGCCCTTCGGGCCTGCTCCGCCATTCAAAATGATCATGGCTGATCGTCTAACTCAATACCCTGTTTCCTCTTTTTCCCCATATCCCTTGATCCCTTTAGCATTAAGAAATATATCTATCTCCTTCTTGAATACATCTAATGACTTGGCCTCCCCTGCCTTCTGTGGTGGAGAATTCCACAGGTTCACCACCCTCTGAGTGAATCGCTGGAGGGTGAGGAATTACAGCCTGCATTGGCAGGTCTACCGCCTCAGGCCCTGTTAATCATAGACTCGTACAGCACAGAAGGGGGCCATTTGGCCCATCGTGCCTGTGCTGGCTCTTTGAAAGAGCTATCCAATTAGTCCCAACCCTCCCTGCTCTTTCCCCATAGCCCTGCACGTTTTTCCACTTCAATTATTTATCTAATTCCCTTTTGAAAGTTATTATTGCATCTGCTTCCACTGCCCTTTCAGGCAGCGCATTCCAGACCATCATAACTCGCTGCGTAGAAACATTTCTCCTCATTTCCCCCCCTGGTTCTTTTGCTAATTATCTTAAATCTGTGTCCTCTGGTTACCGACCCTCCCGCCAGTTTCTCCTTATTTAGTGAATTAACTCTAGGATACTGTGGACTTGCCTGGCTCAGATCTCGGATTACTGAGTCACGGATGGACAACTCCGTTCCAATTTACCTGTCATCAGGTGTGTCATCTTGGAGCCAGATGGACCCCCAAAAAGACCCAGCGCTTTCTCTTTATTGCTCTACTGTCAGACTTCCATTATTCAGCTTTTGTTGTGTTGTCAATGAGGTTTCTTTTCCCCCACTCTTTTCGCTGCCAATTTAATGCTCCGGATTGATTTATTTTTAATGTAAATCCCACTTGTATGTCCCTAAATCTCCTTCGCAACAAGGCTGAAGAATCCAACTTTTTCTCAGTAACTCCCCCTCCGATGCTAGGGATCAGCCTCCTGGTCCTACTCTGCATTGCTCCAGGTTTTGGATGCGCCCCTCGTCCTTTGATGTTTGAACTCAGTAGTTGAGGTGTGTCTTGACCAGGGCACTGTACACCTCCCGTTCTGATGGTGTCGACCACTCGCTGGGATATGGTCCTCTTTAGGTGCCCTCTCTCTCTCTCTCTCTCTCTCTCTCTCTCTCTCTGGGACCTCGCCCGAATGGCCATTCTTTACGTGCTAGCCCAGCCGGTGCGGTTTGACCCCGGAGGCATGACGGCCACACGCGATCACGTCCCCACCTGTGCACTTTCCAGCGGGGAGCTCTGACCGTTTCCCCGACAGAAACTTTTCCTCACTGGCGGGAGGGTCAGTAACCAGAGGACACAGATTTAAGATAATTAGCAAAAGAACCAGAGTGGGTGGGGGGAGGAGGGGGTGGCGGGAGATGAGATTTTTTTTTAAATGCAGCGAGTTGTTGCGATCTGGAATGCACTGCCTGAAAGGGTGGTGGAAGCAGATTCAATAGTGACTTTCAAAAGGGAATTGAAAAGGAATAAAATTTCAGGGCTATGGAGAAAGGGCAGGGGTGTGGGACTAATTGAATAGGTCTTTCACAGAGCCGGCACAGGTACGATGGGCCGATTGGCCTCCTTCCTTCTGCGCTGTAAGATTCTATGATTTCCCTTCCTCCCTATCCCAGGGACACTGGATCCAATTGTATTGCTTTGATCTCTAACCCAGCACAGTCTAGCAATCAAATTTTCCTTGGAGCAGAATACTTCAAAGCAGTTGCCGTATCTCTGTGGAACGCACTTTGTTTTAAGCGTCAGTGTAGGTTGATGTGGGCTTGGCAGGCAAGGAAAGTGCTAATGGCCATTTACAAAGGGGTTGCTTGTACCATCTGAAAACAGACTTCCACATTGTGATAAGTGCTGTGATAAAACCACAACACACACTTCCAGTGTGACCGACTCCTCGTTCTGCTGACCTCCTCGCTCAGCTGAGGTCGTGCTATGTTCGACTGGGCCCCAGCCCTTTTATGACCCTGTTCCACCAATCAGCTGCTGGTCTTCTCGTGTCTAATTTAGCTCATGTGAAATTTTTTTTTAAAAATAAAAATTTTAAAGGGAAGTGCAAACCTGGAACTCTCTTCTCCCCAAAAAACTGTTGAGGCCGGGGGGGGGTCGTTTGAAAATTTCAAAACTGAGATTGCGAGATTGTTGTTAGGCGAGGGTATTAAGGGTTATGGAACCACAACGGGTAGATGGAGTTAAGATACAAATTAGCCATGATCCAACTGAATGGTAGAACGGGCTCGAGGGGCCGAATGGCCTCCCCGTTGCTTTTTGACTATTCGCATGACCTCCCCAGTTCACCACCTCAGCTCTTTAATTCTAACCCTTTCCAGCTATGGCTTCCCAGTAACACACCCTTACACTGAGATGCTAGTTTTTAAGTTAATAGATGTATAGTCTTTTTATTTCCCCCCCCCCCCCCCCGCCTCTTTTTTTTGCCTCTCCCAGGAGATTACATGGCTGCGGGAGTGGGGGGAGTTGGTGGCGGGGGCAGGGGGTTAGGTAGGAAATGTCAATGGAATCATACAGCGCAGAAAGAGGCCATTCAGCCCACCGTGTCCGTGCTGGCTCTTTGAAAGAGCTATTAATACAGGGGTTGATTTCAATAAAGACAGCAATTCTATTGATAGTTTTAAAGAAAATGATTCCAATACAAGGCTAAGGAATGTCGCTCCATCTAATATTTGGGGCGGTGGTTGGTTGTAATGGGGGCTGCTACTTGTTGAGTCAATAGTGGGTAGCCGGGCTTGGCTTGTCGCATGGCTCCATGCAGTTCTACGGTAAGCAAAATGTAATTTTAAATGAGGTCTGAGCGACATTAAACAAGTTAATTTCATTTCGATTCCCCATTTTATGTTTCCTCTGCATAGCCCGTCTCTGGAGTTCTGATAACTCCCAAGGCTGTGCAATGAAGAAATGTGAAGTATTTCAAAATAGGGTTCCAGTTTGCTTGCACAGTCTAGCAACGATACGCTATATATATTCATAAAAAATTGCAATTTATTTTTTGTTGCTTTTATTTACCAAATGATTTTGAAAACACGGTCTCAGCCGGCTTTTTATCGTACAGGTGGCGGAGGGAAGAGGAAGGGCCGGAGTAAAAAATGGAAAGAAATGCTGAGATTGCCCCACGTCAGTCAGTGCGAGGAGCTGCGAAAGACTGTCGGTAAGCAACGACTCGACTTGAGAAATGTGTTGATCAGACGTAAGCGGCCGTATGCAGAGATCACCTTGGAAGGCGACATCTGCTGAAAGGAATACGGCCAAGAGTGATGGAAAACTAACACCCGCACAGCAGTGTTGGAAGGCCTTTTGTTTTTTCGCGAATTTCTGTAACTGGCACCTAACTCACCCCTAACGATTTGATTGACTGATCAATCAGGATGTGTAAAACTGAAGTCATTGACAGGGGACAAGAAAGGAAGGTTAGGTAATGCTAAAACATAACAGGTTTGAGAATGGTACCAGGGATGAGGGACTTCAGTTATGTGAAGAGACTGGAGAAGCTGGGATTGTTCAGTTTAGAGCAGGGAAAGTTAAGAGCTGGTTTAATAGAGGTGTTCAGAATTATGAAGGGTTTTGATTGAGTAAATAGGGAGAAACTTTCCACTGGCAGATGGGTCGATAACCAGAGGACACGGATTTAATGTAAATGGCAAAAGCACTAGAGGGGAGATGAGGAGAATTTTTTTATGCAGCGAGTTGTTATGATCTGGAATGCACGGCCTGAAAGGGGGGTGGAAGCAGATATATATCGCCGTTCCTTCACCGTCGCTGGGTCAAAATCCTGGAACTCCCTTCCTAACAGCACTGTGGGAGAACCGTCACCACACGGACTGCAGCGGTTCAAGAAGGCGGCTCACCACCACCTTCTCAAGGGCAATTAGGGATGGGCAATAAATGCCGGCCTCGCCAGCGACGCCCACATCCCATGAATGAATAAAAAAAAATTCAATAAGAACTTTCAAAAGGGAATTGGATAAATACTTGAAAGGGAAAATTTACAGGGCTATGGGGAAAGAGCAGGGGAATGGGACTAATTGGATAGCTCTTTCATAGAGCTGGCACAGGGACAATGGACCAAATGGCCTCCTTCTGTGCTGTGCCATTCTGTAATTCTATGTAATTACACAGTTACAACTGGCGTGAAAACCAAGTAATGTTGGTTTCATTTGATATTTTTGGGTGACACTGCACTTTTTTTGCCCCCCCACCCAACCCTAGACCCAGCAGAGTTATGAACCCATAATCCAGGCTAACACCTCAGTGCAGTACTGAGGGAGTGCTGCACAGTTGGAAGTGCCGTCTTTCGGATGAAACCGAGGCCCCGTCTGCCCTCTCAGGTGGTCGTTAAAGATCCCCTGGCAGAGGAGCAGGGAAGTTCTCCCTGGTGTCCTGGGCCAATATTTATCCCTCAACCAACACCTCAAAAAAGCAGATTATCTGATCATTATCTCATTGCTGTTTGTGGGAGCTTGCTGTGCGCAAATTGGCTGCTGCGTTTCCTACATTACAACAGTGACTACACTTCAAAAAGTACTTCAATGGCTGTAAAGCGCTTTGGGACGTCCTGAGGTTGTAAAAATCGCTATATAAATGCAACTGGCTCTTTTCTTTGCTGAGAAAGAAATGCTATTGCCATTTCCTGCAGAGTCGGATTCTGCAAGTTCAGTGAGCAGCTAACGAAGTTAAGTTGTGGTTTGAGATTGCAACAGGAAATACTACCCGTATTCAAAATGCTATTGACCATATCCATGTTCCCACCTCCCTGTTGTTTTAAACAAATTAAACAATTTTTTTTATAAAAGAAAAACTTTTTCTTTTCCCCTCTGCACATTATGCAACATGTTTCGATAAAGTAACGTTGAGTGGCGTGTCCCCAACGCTCGCCACTGAGAAGCCCCTTTCCGTTAACAATGAATGTACCGTTTAGAAAGCTTGGCCACAAGCCACTGGCACGTGACGAGATTCCTGGCTTACAGGAAATATCAGCATAGACCTACCTTTTGTGATGAATCAGCTGATGAGTTGTTTTTTTTTGGGGGGGCGGGGGAAGATTGAGGTTTCAGTAATTGTAGGTGCCAAAACAGCCACATTATGTTGGGCCATTTAACAACTTCTGGCTGTTCACAAGAAGAGACAATAAAACATGAGTTATAAACCCACCAGCTGCAGAATTATTTGAAGTGGGAAATAATGCTTTTTAAAAAAAAAGGTTGAAATGTCCAGACAAAGTAAACCGTGAAATTTCACTTCCCTTGCAGACAAAGTCTGTAAGTGACCCTTTTTTATTTAAAACAAAACTGCAGAGGTAAGGTGTTAAATAGCAGCAAAATCCAGGGCTGTTAGAACAGCAGTGAAAGAAAGACTTGCATTGATATAGCTCCTTTCACGACCTCAAAGCGCTTTACAGCCAATTAAATACTTTTTTGAAGCGTAGTCACTGTTGTAATGTAGGAAATGCGGCAGCCAGTTTGCACACAGCAAGATCCCACAAACAGCAATGTGATATTGACCAGATCATTTCTTTAAATGAAGTTAATTGAGGGATACATATTGGCCGGGCTGCTCTTCTTTGAAATAGTGCCGTGGGATCCACCCGAGAGGGCAGACGGGGCCTTAGTTTAACGTCTCATCTAAAAGTCGGCACCTCCGACAGTGCAGCACTCCCTCAGTACTCCACCGGGAGCGTCAGCCTCTTAATTCAGATTATCTGATGACTCCAATTTTTCTTAAGCATTAAATTCCCGCTCGGCTGTGTTATTTATGTCGCTTAATGCAAATTATTGGATAACTTTTTTGTTTGAGCACAAAACAGTCCCCTGCAAATTAACAAAATCCCATTACCCGTTGCCTTGATAACTCCAATTATAGCCAGACAGTTGTCACTAATGATGAGTCCATCCTTGAAATCCAGACCTAGATTGCCAATCGATGGAACTTCCATTGCAGTTACCCGTGCAGTGAATTGGGGTTCTCTCTACCTTCCAATTCATTTACTTGTTGGAAATGCAACATTTTAAGAATGGTTTAGGTAGATGGTTGAAGGAAAGTGGGGGAATAAGGGGATATAGGAGTAGAGTGGGCACATGGGATTAGGACCACTGTTTACGTGGAAGATAAACATCAACACAGACTGGTTGGACCGAACGACCCTATTTCTGTGGTCTAATTTCAATGCACACGCAACACAGGATTAAGCTTGTAGATGCCTTTTATTATGCCTGAATGAAGCTCCTATTTGGGCTGAAGCCTTTGAACATACAATTAAGCCTTTGGGCGGGGGTGGTCAGACGGCGTTCCCATTAGGAAGGGTGTAACGTTCAGTCCCTGGCATTTCCAAATGATCTGAAGCGGGAACTTCAGCTTGTTCATCTCTTCTCTCAACCACTTCCCCCTCCGCCTTCCAGCTCGGGGGATACACCCCAGCTACTGGCCAGCAGAGATTAGAGACCTGAAGACAGACCAGTGATCGAACCTGGAAATTTTCTGGTCTGCGAGGCTCCGTGTCGCACCATAGGAATATAGGAACAGGAGTAGGCCATTCAGCCCCTCGTGCCTGCTCCGCCATTTGATAAGATCATGGTTGATCTGTGATCTAACTCCATATACCTGCCTTTGGCCCATATCCCTTAATACCTTTGATTGCCAAAAAGCTATCTATCTCAGATTTAAATTTAGCAATTGAGCTAGTATCAATTGCCGTTTGCAGAAGAGAGTTCCAAACTTCTACCACCCTTTGTGTGTAGAAATGTTTTCTAATCTCACTCCTGAAAGGTCTGCTTCTAATTTTTAGACTGTGCCCCCTACTCCTAGAATCCCAACCAGCAGAAATAGTTTCTCTCTATCCACCCTATCTGTTCCCCTTAATATCTTATAAACTTCGATCAGATCACCCCTTAACCTTCAAAACTCCAGAGAATACAACCCCAATTTGTGTAATCTCTCCTTGTAACTTAACCCTTGAAGTCCGGGTATCATTCTAGTAAACCTACGCCACACTCCCTCCAAGGCCAATATGTCCTTCCGAAGGTGCGGTGCCCAGAACTGCTCACAGTACTCCAGGTGCGGTCTAACCAGGGTTTTGTATAGCTGCAGCATAACTTCTGCCCCCTTGTACTCTAGATATAAAGGCCAGCATTCCATTAGCCTTATTGATTATTTTCTGCACCTGTTCATGACACTTCAGTGATCTATTGGGCTTTTATTGTAGTGTTGAGAGAAGGGGGTCCTGAACCTGTGCGGGGTGGGTCCTCTACTTACTCTATGTTAAGTCGCATGCAATTATAGGGACATACGAACAATGACGGACAGACAACGACCCTCTTGTCTATCCAGCCTGCCCCACACAACTGTGATGCCTTGTGCATCACAATATACACACTCTCCACCCCACCCAGAATCCATGTGATCTCCAGGAAGAGGCGAGAAACCAGATTTAGAAATCCAAGCCAATTAGGGAAAAAAAAAATCTGGAAAGTACCTCTCCGATCCCCTTAGGCAATTGAAATTGGTCCAGGAGATCACCGGCCCTGATTAATGTTACCATTTTGTAAGAGCTGATCTCCGCCCCAGCCAGAAAACAGGTCTGGCTCTCGCTTGAAGGAATTCAGCGAATCAACATCCACCGCACGAGCCGGCAGCCTGTTCCAGAGGTCCACTATTCTCCTGGAAAAGAACCACCTCCTGAGATCTAACCTCGATCTGGCCTTGCATAATTTGAAATTGTGGTCCCTGGTCCTCCCTAACCATTTTAATTGAAACAAACTGCCTGCACAAATCTTCGCTGGTCGAACAAACAACCCGTGAAGAAAGAAAGAAAGAAAGAACTTGCATTTATATGGCGCCTTTCACGACCTCAGGATGTCCCAAAGCGCTTCGCAGCCAATGAAGTTCTTTTTGAAGTGGAGCCACTGTCGTGATGTAGGAAACGCGGCAGCCAATTTGCGCACAGCAAGATCCCACAAGCAGCAATGTGATAATGACCAGATAATCTGTTTCAGTGATATTGGTTGAGGGATAAATATTGTCCAGGACACCTGGAAGAACTCACCAGCTCGTCTTCGAACTCGTGCCGTGCGATCTTTTATGTCCACCTGTACTCGTTTTATATATTTTAATTTGAGATAGTAATTCGACCACAAACTGCCTCCGTGATCTTTTTGACCCCGAGCTGTGCTTCGGTCCTCCAGGATGGCCTGGTTCCAACTCCGCAATGCCTTTGTCACCTCTGAGCTCAATTGTCCTGTAAAGGTGGTCTCCAGAGTTCCGCCCTACACAAACTCCAAGTCATGCCGGCCTCTTGCGCGCGCGTCCTATTCCGTATTCAGTCTCACTCGCCTATCCCTCCAATCCTCACTGATGAGTTGCCCTATCCTCAACACACAGACTTTCGAACCCTTGCCCTCACCATACCCCTGAGATCTCCTCTAGTTCCATGTCCCATCCCTCACCCTCTCCTCCTCTTCTGAATCTGGACTGCTGCAAGTTTCTCTCTCCCACCCCACCCCCCGGTCCATTCACCCATTGGTATCGGTGCATCCAGCCATTTGAAATTCTTCCCGAAATCCGTGCTGTGCACCATGAAGACTTTTCAAAACCTACTTCTTTGACCTCTGCTTCAGTCACCCATCCGAGGTGGTCTCCCAATCCCAGCTCGGTGTCTGAAATGCCCCTTTGCCAAGCTCCTTTCAAGGCATTTGGTTCTGTTAAAGGCACTGTGTAAGTGTAAACCATTGTCGATGGGATTTCAGTGAAGTGGAAAGGTCCCATGTGAAATGTTTATACCCTGTCCATTTGAACTGCGGAAAAACACCCGGCAGTAGAATTGCAGATATCTGGCCTTTCATACTTGGAGAGAGTGCCCTGAGCTGTATAACATAGTCATAGAACACAGAAGGAGGCCATTCAGCCCATCGTGCCTGTGCCGGCTCTTAGAAAGAGCTACCCAATTAGTCCCACTTTCCCCGCTCTTTCCCCATAGCCCTGCAAAGGTAGTGGGCGCAATCTGAGATGGTGAATTAAGATCATCGCACGAGAAGCTTATTGGCACTGTATGAAGGCCCCTCCACCCCCTGAAATCCTGGTGTACAGATCCGAGCGCGCATGGTTTTGCATCTGAACTTGAATGCTGGTCCTAAGCAAATTCAGGATCACGCAGAGCTTTGCTATGTACCCTTTAACCACCTCGTTGTGTGTGAAACCTCCAGTGGTTTGGCTAGCAGTAGTAAATAGCTTGCTTTTCTCTCCAGTACAAGTTGCACATTGTTCAAAAGTGGACGTATCGTCTGCCAGTGTGTGAAAGGGCAACGTAAGGAATTTCAAGAGCAGCTTCAATCGCGTGGAACGCAACTCTATGATCAGGATGTTTAGTTAGAAACCTTGGCTACTAATGTCCTACTTGAGTTTGGACATGAAAGGTTTAGGCAAGCCCCTTTACCTCTCCACCTCTCTCTCCTCCTTTAAGACTCTGATATTGCTTCTGAAGGTTTTGGTGACAGTGCAGCAGTAAAATGTTTCCCCCCCCCCCCCCCACCCAGTGATGAAGCCCGGTTTCAGTTCCCTATCCCTAATCTGTCTCTATCTTTCCCTGCAAACCAGTCCTCCTTCCTTCCTGTCCCTGTGCTGCTGACATAATGTTTTTTTTTTTGCTTTCACTATGAGAGTGGTGAAGTGATCTAAGGGAGGGTGAGTATGTCCCTGACTTGAAACAACTTCTTGTTCTTGGCCACCGAGAATAGAGTCGATTGAGGAGCATGTCGGGGGGGGGGGGGGGGGGATTTTTTTTTTATTCGTTCATGGGGATGTGGGTGTCGCTGGCGAGGACAGCATTTATTGCCCATCCCTAATAAAATCGGTAATGATCTGCCTGCCAGCAGTGGGAGCCAGTTGACCTTTCCAGAGTGAGATCGGGCAAGAAACGGGTTGAAGAGGTTTGAAGGCCAGGTGAGTTGGGGGGAGTGGGGGGTAAGTGAGGGATATAAAGGGGAAATGGGCATCAAACACTTTACGTTCCTCCAACTCTGGCCTCTTGTGCGTCCCACACTTTCTTCTCCCCATCGTTGGAGGCCGTGCCTTCAGCCATCTTACCCCTACACTCTGGGATTCCCATTCCAAGCCCCTTTACCCCTCCACCTCTCTCTCCTCCTTTAAGACTCTGCTTAAAACCTAGCCCTGTGACCAAGCTCTTGGTCACCTGTCCTAATATCTCCTTATATGACTCGGTGTCAAATTTTGTTTTGATAACCGTTCCTGTGAAGCGCCTTGGGACATTTTACTCCGTTAAAGGCGCTACATAAATGCAAGTTGTTGAGGGAGAGAGTTCAGCATGAGATACACGGGGTAACCTCCGATCAATTTTAAATAATGTGGGGGGAGGGAGTGGAGCGAGAGAGAAAACAATAAAAGGGAAGGGGAGAGTGAGAGAAGCAAGTACCGAAAAAGATAAAAGGGGAAAGAATAAAAAGTGAGAGGAAGTAGCCAGTTTTATAAATTTAGCTGTGAGTGCTTTAGCAAAAAGAATACAATTGTTTCTGTACCGGACGCATTTGCATTTTTGTGTGAAAGGGGGAAGGGGGAAAGAAGCCCTCCAAAAAATAAAAGGCGGGGCTGAGAAAGATTGACAAAAGCAGGAGAGATCCAAGCAGGGCCGCGATGCACCATTTTATTAGTTAAAGACCATAAAGGAAAAAGTGATTTTTTTTTAAAAAAATGAATGAAGTGGAAAAGCTCTTGGTTTAATTAGCCCATTTGAAATAAATGGGTTAAGGACTGCACTAAAATAATGTGCAGGAATTTATCCAGATGTGTTAACTGATGGGCTAGAAGTAGACCACAGAGGAAGCTGAACTCAGTAATAAGGAGTTTTGGGCAGAAGACCAGGTGATTTTTTTTTTGGGGGGTAGTGGGCGGGGGGGGAAGAGGGGAAGCGGGGAAGCTATGTTTTTTTTAAGAAAGAAAGTAGAAGAGCCCAGATTTTTAGAAAAACAGTGGGATATTTTTCTTGACATCAAAGGCTAGATATAAATGTTGTTATTTAGAAACTACTTGAGTTGTAGTTTGGTGTTGTTGAGCCCCATTGAAAGCTAGAACTGCAACGCAGGCTCCAAACAACTCTTGTCCTCTTAAGTTAGGATGCCTTTAAATCATTATCGTTGCCAACGTCTAATCTGATATCGAGACGTTTGTCAAGTTCTGGTCAAACTAGTCGAGCAGGATGGGATTTTATCTTGCAGCATTTTGCTTGTTGGTATTTTGAACATCTGCCCGTTTGATGCAAACAGTTGCCGATTCGAATGGCGCTGGCTGAGCTCGCGTAGAGTATGCTGGTTTGAATTCAAGGCCAAGCGCACAGCTTTCCCCGATGGCCCAGTTGGTAAAGGCCCAGGGTTATACTGAGCAGAGAAAGAAAGAAAGTCTCTCATTTATATAGCGCCTTTCACGACCTCAGGACGTCCCAAAGTGCTTCACGGCCAATTAAATACTTTTGAAGTGCAGTCACTGTTGTAATGTAGGGAAATGTAGCAGCCAATTTGTGCACAGCAAGATCCCACAAACAGCAATGTGATAATGACCAGGCAATCTGATTTCTTTTTTGTAACGATATTGGTTGAGGGATAAATATTGACCAGGACACCAGGGAGAACTCCCATGCTCTTCTTTGCAATGGGGGCCATGGGCTCTCTTACATCCACCCAAGAGGGCAGACGGGGCCTCGGTTTAACGTCTCATCCGAAAGACGGCACCTCCAACTGTGCAGCCACGCCTTCAGCACTGCAGCGGGGGTGTCAGCCTAGATTCTGTGCTCTGGTCTCTGGAGTGGGGCTAGAGTGGAGGGTCCCTGCTGCGTGCTGAGCCAGGCGATCTGAGCAGCAGCAGGGATTGTTGTAAAGAGCCTCCGCGCCCTTGGGTTAGAAGGAGGGCTGTGAGAAATTGGCCGGGGTTCCCGATCCTGCTCGCTTACCCTGGTGACTCCCGCTGGGAAAGTGGGTATCGGGTGAGAACACGACCGGGGTCTGTGGGCTCGCACTTGTCACTTGGACGTAGTCATTTGTTACAGTCTCCATTTTTAACAAAAGTTTTAAGAGCACTTTTTTTTTTCTTTTTAGAGGATTTGCTTTAAACAATGTAAGGGCTGGACTGGCAGCTTACCAAATGGGAGGAAATAGATTGCCGATCACACACTTGGTTTGTTTTTGTGACTCGGGCTGTGTGTGTGTCATGTGACTGGTTCTTTGTGTGGTATTTATAGGGCGGCTGGCTAGTGTTACTTAGAATTTGGAAAGATGGTGTGAACAGAAATGAAACAAATGAGAATCTACCCTTTTGGTATTTTGCTGGAGGAATACCTGAACTGCGGCTAGCCCACACTTGGAGCACAGTTCTGGTCTCCATACTACAAAAAGGATATCGAGGCGCGGGAGAAAGGTGCAAAAAAGATTTACAAGGTTGACACCAGAATTAAGAGGTTATAAAATATCAGGAAAGACTGAAGAGGCTTGGGGCTCTTTTAAGACTGAGGGCTGAGGTCTTTAAAAATTATGAAGGAGGTAAATCGCAGAGAAGATGTTTCCATTTGTGGGGGGGACCATAACTAGGGGCCAAAAATATAAGATAGTCACTGATAAATCCAATAGGGAATTCTATGTAACACGGTGACTTGGTGAGCGCTCTAGTAGCTGGGGCTGCTTCATTGCTTTGTTGGATTGATGCGTTTCAGAGGCTGTAATTTTTAATTAGAAGGCACTGTCATAAAGCCAAGTTGTTTGTGTTGTGACCATTGTGTTAATGGCCTCGTATTTGAAGTTAAACCACAGCTGCACGATATGTAGACACAAGGATAAGCGGATTAAAGAAGGCCGGAAGCACTTCACCCACTGTGTAATCGGTGTATGGGTAAGGAAGTGGAGGGAACAATGCTCAGTCATTCAAGGGGCAGGTGCAGGAGACATCCTTCCATAGAAGCATTGTGTTTTTTTTAACCAGAGGATGAGCTAGAAGGGCTGAATTGTCACGCTCATCTTGAACTTACCTGTTTGACAACACCCACCTTTGCCCTGAAACTTCTTTCGCCAAGAAGGACAACAGCAGCAGTAATGTCATGGGCACGCCATCACCTCCAAGTCGCGCTCCATCCTGACTTGGACACGTTTCACCGTTCCTTCATGGTCACTTGTTCAGTACCCTGGAATTCCCTACCTTTTTTGTTTTTATTCATACACGGGATGTGGGCGTCGCTGGCAAAGCCGGCATTTTATTGTCCATCCCTAGCTGCACTGAGAAGGTGGTGGTGGGCCGCCTTCTTCTTGAAGCTGTTCTTAGTACAACCGAGTGGTTTGCGAGGCAATTCAGAGGGCAGTTAAGAGTGGACCACGTTGGTGTGGGACTGGAGTCACAAATAGGCCAGACAGGGTAAGGACGGCAGGTTTCCTTCCCTAAAGAACATTAATGAACCAGTAGGGTGTTTACGAAAATCTAACAGTTTTTCATTTTTACTGATATCAGCTTTTTAATTCCAGATTTTGTTTTTTTTTTACTAAATTCAAATTATTTGAACTCGCATTTTTTGGACAATTAGTCCAGGCATCCTGGATTGCTGGTCAAGTGACGTAACCACGACACTGTCTTACCGAACACCATCACCGCACTGACTGCAGCTGTTCAAGGAAAAGGCCCACCTTCATCTTCTCGGGATGGGCAATGAATGCGGCCTTGATGGCGCTGCCCACGATAAATAAATAAAACACAATTTATTTTCTCACCTCTTCCCTCCTCAAACCGACATGTTACTGCAGGGGTAATGTGACCGTGTTGTCACATGGTGCAGCTTGTGGCTATCTCTGTGACCTCCTTCAACCTCCCCCTGAACTCTCCGCTCCTCTGACTCTATCCTCTTGTCCATTCCCTTTACCCCACCGTTGGTGGCTCTCCCTGTGACTTAGCTTCTGGAATTCCCTCTGCCCCTCCACCTCCCTCTTCTCCTTTTAAGACCCTCCTTACAACCCACCTCTTTGACCAAGCCTTTGGTCTGCCCACCCGCTATCTCCTCCTTTGGCTTGCCATCCGTTTCTTATCCTAGAGCCTTGGGATGTCTTTCTACCTTAAAGACGCAATATAAATGCAAGCTATCGTTGAAAACAGTCTCCTGAAAATATGATGGGGCTTCTAGAAATTGCTTCTAACTGGTTGAAGAAGACTCTGGAGAGACTCTTCGAACCTCCTGGTATTTTATTTGAACCAAAAAACTGCAAGTTGGTAGCACGTAATGTTAAGATGACCTGCCTTTATTTTTTTGAGGTTTGAAAATAAAAAGAACTTGCATTTATATAGTGCCTTTCATGACCTTGGGACATCCCAATGCGCTTTACCGCCAATGAAGTGCAGTCACTGTTGTAATGTAGGAAACATGGCAGCCAATTTGCGCACAGCAAGGTCCCACAAACAGCAATTTGATAATGACCAGATAATCTGTTTTTAATGGTATTGGTTGAGGGATTCATGCCGTGGGATCTTTTCCGTCCACCTGAGGGCAGAACCTGAGAGGGTTTAACGTCTCAACCGAAAGACGATGTAGCACTCCCTCGGTACTGGCACTGGAAGTATCAGCCTGGGTTTTTGTGCTCAAGTCTCCGGAGTGGGACTTGAACCCACAACCCTCTGACTCAGAGGCGAGAGTGCTGCCCACTGAGCCACGGCTGGAGCATGTAAATTTCTGTGGGAATCTATAAGTCAGTCAGCCGGCCTACACCCGGCAGGTTGGCTGACTGAAACTTACTCATCCCTTTGAAACCGCAAGCTCCAATGGTCAACTAAGAATTTAAAAAACAGAGATTTTAAAAAAAACGCAGAAAATGCTGGCAAACACTCAGCAGGTCAGGCAGCGTCCGTGGAGAGAGAAACGAGAGTTACCGTCTCAGGTCGATGACCTTCCATCAAAACGTTATTTTTTTTTTGATAGTTTGTGTTAGGCCTGATTATGTTAATTGGAAACAAATGAGCTGGTTTCAAATATGTCAGTGCCAAGGAGCAAAGCCTAAATAAAGTGCTCGCATATGAAAGACGGTTTCTATTTTGGTTTGACCATTAAAGCCCGATGTATGTATTTTAATGAAATAAGTAAGCTAATCACAAAAGTCAGCAGGGTCCCCTCTTTCACTTCTGACCAAATTGAAAATGATTTCAGCGAGCCCTAATATTGTGCTGGTATTAGTGGATTTCCCTGAAGGCCAGATCCGTTGTGTAAGTGGTGACGTGTGTGTGTGTGTGTGGCTAAGCTTCCCGGGTTGTAAAGTTGGAGTAACGCGTTAATTAGAAGGCTGCCTGCTGTTCTGTAATTGTGACGTACACCAATGCGGCCAGCCTTGGCTCAGTGGGCAGCACTCTCGCCTCTGAGTCAGAGGGTTGTGGGTTCAAGTCCCCACTCCAGAGACTTGAGCACAGAATCTAGGCTGACGCTCCCAGTGCTGCGCTGTCAGAGGTGCCATCTTTCGGATGAGGCGTTAAAGCGAGGCCCCGTCCGCCCTCTCAGGTGGACGTAAAAGGTCTCACGGCCACTATTCGAAGAAGAGCAGGGGTCTCCTGGTCAACGTTTTATATAACTCGACCATCAAAACGTCACTTAAAACTTATTATCTGGTCATTTACCAAGTTGCTGTTTGTGGGATCTTGCTGTGCGCAAATTGGCTGCCGCGTTTCCTACGTTACAACAGTGACTACACTTCGAAAGTACTTCGTTGGCTGTAAAGCGCTTTGGGACGCCCTGGGGTTACGAAAGTCGCTTTATAAATGGAAGTCTGTCATTTTTTCTTCTTTACGTTAGCCACTGGCCACGTGGAGAATTGGGAATCCAGATGTGGAAAATTGCATTTCTGATGAGTGAATAAATAAAAAAACGAGTAACAGACACTATCATTGGGCCTGCGATCTCAACGCTCATATTCGCACAGTCTTTGCATGTGAACTTTAACCTTTTTGTGCGTTTGTTAGTAAAACGGTAAGACAAAAAAGCAGAGTGTGCGAGTGTTCTTTGATCGTTGCGAATACTTTATCTCCTTGTTACTGAATGGTGGTAGGTGTTTGTTAAGTAAATATACACACGTGAAGTCCATTTATCTGTGTTGTGTGAGTATGTAAGGTGTATTCTATTAATGATTTCATTTCACGTCGTTCACCTGACGAAGGGGGAAGCCTCCGAAAGCTTGTGAATTTAAAATAAAATTGCTGGACTATAACTTGGTGTTGTAAAATTGTTTACAATTATTCTATTAACATTAGTGCATGTAGCTAGTCAGTGATTGCTATTGGACGACATTTGTGTTCAGGAGTAGCTCATCAAACCACTCGCCCCATCTGCAGGTCCTGAGACGATGTTTTCTGGCCTTAGTTGCATTTTCAGAATTATTTGAAAATCACAAGCTTTCGGAGGCTTTCTCCTTCGTCAGGTGAGAAAGCCTCCGAAAGCTTGTGATTTTCAAATAAAACTGTTGGACTATAACCTGGTGTTGTAAGATTCCTTACATTTGTCCACCCCAGTCCATCACCGGCATCTCCACATCGTGGCATTTTCAGAAGGCATTTGATATAGTTCCACCCGTGAGGCTGCTGTTCTATTTTCGCATGTTTATGCTGTGCCAATTTTCTGTTCTTCCCTCCTCACCTGAAGGCCTTGGGTCTCGTTGCAAGGCTGCCCGTTGCCCTCTTGATACCTCGCCCAAGCTGCCATTATCCACTCGTGATCGTGGGGGGAGGGTGGAATTCCAATTTATTAACGATCCGCATGTGTAAAAAGAAAGAACTTGTAGTTTTATAGCGTCTTTCGTGGCCTCAAGACGTCCCAAAGTGCTTTATAGCCATTGGAGTACTTGTGAAGTGTTGTCGCTGATGTAAGGTAGGCAACGCGGCATCCAATTTGTGCACAGCAAGATCCGACAAACTGCAATGTGACAATGATCAGATAATCTGTTTTAGTGGTGATGGTTGAGGGATAAATGTCGACCAGGACACCGGGAAGAACTCCCCCGCTCTCCGTAATATGCCTTGGGATCTTTTGCCTCCGCCTGAGAGGGCAGACGGGGCCTCAGTTTAACGTCTTAACCTAAAGGCGGGACTGCACTGGAGTGCCAGCGTAGATTTTATGCTCGAGTCTCTGGAGTGGGACTTAAACCCATCACCTTCTGACTCAGATGCGAGAGTGCTACCCACTGAGCCACAGCTGACATGACATGTGGCAGGGTTCGCTGTATAGCGATCTTGCGTAAGCTCTGGTTGACCTGAGCTCACTCACCACAGACACCACACGCACCCATGAGGACGGCCTCAACCGGGATCTTGGGTTCATGTCACGCTACACGTAACCCCACCAGCAAGGGGAAAAAAAAGTTATCTGTTTTTAATATTCTCTCTCTCTCTGCCTTTTGGGTCTCTTTCTCTCTGTCTGTGTAATTTGACACAATGTGTATTCAGCATACTGGGACCTACTGTTTTCCGTGGCTAACCTGTCTGAACACCAACAACACCTTTTGATTGGTGTGATGGTGTCCCAGCCTAATATAAGATATGCGATTTGAGAACCTCTTATTCATTCACTCACCTGACGAAGGGGATAATCTCCGAAAGCTTGTGATTTTAAAATAAAATTGTTGGACTATAACCTGGTGTTGTAAGATTCCTTACATTTGTTCACCACAGACTGTGAGGGGGTTCTGCCTGGGACCTTCCTGGCCTGTGTGGCTCACCCTCCTTCATGTATAAGCTTGCAGAACCATTGGAGGAGTTCGCTGTTGAAGATCTGAAGTAGTTAATGATCAGTTGATTGATTTTCTCTTTAAAATAAAAGACCTTATCTGGTCAAGGACAGGATTAAATTTTAAACCAACTGTAGGCTCAGATTGATTGGTCCGTGGGTTATGGTGACTGTTGTGCAGCAGGGGACCCATGGAAATTTGTGTGGAATGTGACCCCCTAAGGATAGGACATGTTTGTATGTGGGTTGTGTAAAGTAAGAAAGACTTGCATTTATACAATGCCTTTCATGACCGAATGACATCCCAAAGCACTTCACAGACAATGAGGTGCTTTTTGAAGTGTGTTCACTGTTGAAATGTAGGAAACGCGGCAGCCAATTTGCGCACAGCAAGCTCCCACAAACAGCAACGAGATAATAGCCGGATGACGTGAAAGCGTTCAGTTCGTCAGCACCAACAGCCTGCACTTTATGCAGAAGAAATGTAGCCTTTAAATTTAAAAAATTGCGCTCGTTGATCTAAAGTTGCTCACACTGTTTTGGATACTAAGGATTCAGTGAAGCGTAACGAGTGTGTGAAGTTTTCATACCAGTTTCACTTGGAACTGCCAGAGAGCGCTCTTACTTTCATGAGATGCTCCTCCTTGTCACAGTTGTTTCCTGCCACACTGCGTTACGCAGATAAAGGACAATGCAAGCCTCCTAAGTTTTCGATTAATGCTGCATTTAAAAAAAAATCTGTTCTCTGGATTTGTTGCCCTGATAATTTGGTGGTGGACCTTCTAACATAATGGTTGTTTCACAACAGTTGTTATTTGGAGACTTAGAATCAAAGAATAGAATGGTTATAGCACAGAAGGTGGCCATTTGGCCCGTCGAGCCCCTGCCTGCGCTCTGCAAGAGCAACCCAACTAGTCCCACTCCCACTATCCCTGTAGCCCTGCAAATGTTTTCCCTTTAAGCACTTATCCAATTCCCTTTTGAAAGCCACGATTGAATCTGCCTCCACCACCCTTTCAGGCAGCGCATTCCACATCATAACCACTCGCTGTGTAAAAAAAGTTTTTCCTCATGTCGCCTTTGGTTCTTTTGCCAATTACCTAAAATCTGTGTCCTCTGGTTCTCGACTCTTCCGCCAATGGGAACAGTTTCTCTCTATCTATTCTGTCCAGACCCCTCATGATTTTGAATACCTCTATCAAATCTCCCCTCAACCTCCTCTGCTCTAAGGAGATAACCCCAGCTTCACTAGTCTATCCACGTAACTGAAGTCACTCATCCCTTGAACCATTTTAGTAAATCTTTTCTGCACCCTCTCTAAGGCCTTCACATCCTTCCGAAAGTGCGGTGTGCAGAACTGGACACAATATTCCATTTGTGACTGAACCAGTGATTTTTAAAGGTTCATCATAACCTCCTTGCTTTTGTACTCTGCCTCTATTTGTAAAGCCCAGGATCCCGGATGCTTTTTTAACCGCTTTCTCAACCTGCCCTGCCACCTTCAATGACCTGTGCATATATACCCCCAGGTCTCTCTGTTTCTGCACCCCCTTTAGAATTGTACCCTTCAGTTTATATTGCCTTTCCTCATTCTTCCTACCAAAATGTATCACTTTGCACGTCTCTGCATTAAATTTCAACTGCCACTTGTCCGCCCATTCCACCAGCCTGTCTATGTTCTCTTGAAGTCTGTTGCTACCCTCCTCACTGTTCGCTGCACTTCCAAGTTTTGTGTCATCTGCAAATTTGAAATTGTATCCTGTACACCTAAGTCCAAGTCATTAATATATATCAAAAAAAGCAGTGGTCCTAGTACTGACCCCTAGGGAACACCACTGTATACGTTCCTCCAGTCCGAAAAACAACCATTCACCACTGCGC
The DNA here is from genome assembly GCF_035084215.1 of Heptranchias perlo. Classification (NCBI taxonomy): domain Eukaryota; kingdom Metazoa; phylum Chordata; class Chondrichthyes; order Hexanchiformes; family Hexanchidae; genus Heptranchias; species Heptranchias perlo. The sequence goes on from NC_090328.1 coordinate 8,229,189, forward strand.
TGTTTCCTGTCACTTAGCCAATTTTGTATCCATGCTGCTACTGCCCTTTTTATTCCATGGGCTTCAACTTTGCTGACAAGTCTATTATGCGGTACTTTATCAAAAGTCTTTTGGAAATCCATATACACCACATCAAACACATTGCCTTCATCAAAAAACTCAATCAAGTTAGTTAAACACGATTTGTCTTTAACAAATCCGTGCGGGCTTTCCTTTATTAATCTACACTTGTTCAAGTGACTATTAATTTTGTCTCGGGTTCTCGTTTCTAAAAGTTTCCCTACCACCGAGGTTAAAGTGACTGGCCTGTAGTTGCTGGGTTTATCCTTACACCCTTTCTTGAACAAGGGTGTAATATTTGCAATTCTGTAGTCCTCTGGCACCACCCCCCGTATCTAAGGAGGATTGGAAGATTGTTGCCAGCACCTCTGCAATTTCCACCTTTGCATCCCTCAACAACCTAGGATGCATCCCATCCAGACCTGGTGACTTATCTACTTTAAGGACAGCTGGCCTTCCTAGAACCTCTTCTTTATCAATTTTTAGCCCCCATCCAGTATCTCAACTATATTTCCTTTACTGTGACTTGAGCAGCATCATCTTCCTCGGTGAAGACAGGTGCAAAGTACTCATTTAATACCTCAGCCATGCCCTCCGCCTCCATGAGTAGGTCTCCTTTTGGTCCCTAATCGACCCCACCCCTCCCCTTACTACCCGTTTAGTATTTACTTGCCTATAGAAAACTTTTGGATTCCCTTTTATGTTGGCCGCCAGTCTATTCTCATACTCTCTCTTTGCTCCTCTTATTTCCTTTTCACTTCCCCTCTGAACTTCCTATATTCTGCCTAGTTCTCACTTGAATTATCAACCTGACATCTGTCATATGCCCCCTTTTTCTGCTTCATCTTACTCTCTATCTCTTTTGTCATCCAGGGAGCTCTGGCTTTGGTTGTCCTACCTTTCTCCCTCGTGGGAATGTACCTAGACTGTACCTGAGCCATCTCCTCTTTAAAGGCCACCCATTATTTGTTTAACCTGCCAATCTTTGATTCTGGTTTACCCAGGCCGGATCCGCTCTCAACCCACTGAAATTGGCCCCCCTCCAATTGAGTATTTTTACTCTAGATTGCTCCTTGTCCTTTTCTATAGCTAATCTAAACCTTATGATACTGTGATCGCTGTTCTCTAAAAGTTCTCCCACTGATACTTGCTCCACTTGGCCCTCCTCATTTCCCAGAACCAGATCCAGCAATGCCTCTTTCCTCATTGGGCCAGAAACATACTGATCAAGAAAGTTCTCCTGAATGCACTTCAGAAATTCTTCCCCCCCTCTGCCCTTTACACTATTACTATCCCAGTCTATATTAGGATGGTTGAAGTCCCCCATTATCATTACTCTATGGTTCTTGCACCTCTCTGTAATTTCCCTGCAAATTTGTTCCTCTATATTCTTCCCACTAGTTGGTGGCCTAACGAATACACCCAATAGTGTAATGGGCACCTCGATTGTTTCTTAACTCTAACCAAATAGATTCTGTCCTTGACCCCCTCCAGGGCATCCTCTCTCTCCAGCACTGCAATATTCTCCTTAATCAATACTGCCACCCACCCCCCCCTTTTCTTTCCTTCCCTATCTTTCCTGAACACCTTGTATCCAGGAATATTTAATACCCAATCCTGCCCTTTTTTGAGCCAGGTCTCCGTTATCGCTGCAACATCGTATTCCCAAGTGACTATTTGTGCCTGCAGCTCACCAACCTTATTTACCACACTTTGTGCATTCACACACATGCACTGCAAACCAATCTTAGACTTTTTTGTACTCCCTCTTCGTCTGATCCCACCTAATGCCATATTATTTCTTACTCTAGTGCTATCTGTCTCTCCCAATCCTTTGTGCACCTTGTTTCTCCTTTCTAATGTTACATCCTGGTGCCCAGCCCCCTGCCAAATTAGTTTAAAGCCCCCTCCCCAGCACTAGTGAACCTCCCTGTGAGGACATTGATCCCAGCTCTGTTGAGGTACAACCCGTCCGGCTTGTACGTGTCCCACTTCCTTCAGAACTGGTCCCAATGCCCCAGGGATCTAAAGCCCTCCCTCCTGCACCATCTCTCCAGCCACGCATCCATCTGCTCTGTCCTCCTATTTCTATACTCACTAGCGCATGGCACCGGGAGTAATCCGGAGATTACTGCCTTTTTGAGGTCCTGCTTATTAATCTCTCCTAACTCCTTAAAGTCTGCCTGCAGGACCTCATCCCTCTTTCTACCAATGTCCTTGGTACCGATACAGACCACGACCTTTGGCTGTTCCCCCTTCCCCTCCAAAATGTTCTGCAGCTGCTCAGTGACATCCTTGACCCTGGCACCAGGGAGGCAACATAGCATCCTGGACTCGCGTCTGCGGCCGTAGAAATGCCTGTCTGCTCCCCCAACCAAATAATCCCCTATCATTATTGCTTTCCCGATCTTCCTCCTCCTCCCCCCACCCCACCCCACCCCATACAGCTGAGCCAACCGTGGTGCCGTGGACTTGGTTCTGGCTGTACTTCCCAGAGGAACCCTCTCCCTCACCAGTATTCTGAATACCGGTTAGAGAGTGAGATGCACTCGGGACTCTAGCCTGGATCCTCCTTGTCTGTTTGGTCGTCACCCATTCCCCCTCTGCCTGCACACTCTTAAGCTGCGGGGTGACCACCTCCTGAAACGTGCTATCCATGTAACTCTCAGCCTCGCGGATGCAGTGACGCCAGCTGCTGCCCAAGCTCCGAAACCCGGAACTCAAGCTCCTCCAGCTGACGACACTTCCTGCGCCCATGGTTGTTCAGGACACGGGAAGCGTCCTGGAGTTCCCACATAGTGGGAAGAATCCATAGTGGCGAAAGTGACAGCTGGACCCCTCCAGTCTACGGGTCCCATCAATGACCCAATCTGGCTGGTTAGTCAACAGTAACCTGGAGTACAGCAGACCTGCCTGGCTTGGGTATCAGATTACTTGTTACAGACTAGCCAGCCCCGTCCCAGTCTCCCATCACCCACCGTGCCCCTCTCGGACCTAACATGACCCCAAAGAGACGCTGCTCTCCTCCCAACTCCTCCTCCTCCTCCTCCTCTTCTTCCCTCCCCTAGGGAGGATAGTCACAAGTTCTTCGATGGACGACATCAGGGCTTGTTGCCGATTGCTCTGAGATCTTTCCATGTGGTTTAATGGAGAGGATTCCATAGTGTGGCGAGCTGGGACACAGCACGAGTGTCATTGAGTGAATGGTGGATAGGAAGGTGAAGCTGTGGGAATTAATTAGATAGGATGTGTGTGAAATTATTTTACTCAAACATGTACTTTCTCTTGGGGTTGTGGCGAACTTATGTGCCCTGTAATTACATGGAATTACATTGAGTTTACAGCAGTAGGCCATTCGGCTGGTGTTTATGCTCCACACAAGCCTCCTCCCACCCTACTTCAACTAACCCTATCAGCACATCCTTCTGTTCCTTTTTCTCTTCTGTGTTTATCTAGCTTCCCCTTAAAGGTATCTATGTTATTTGCCTCAACTACCCCATGTGTCAGCCGGGGCTCAGTGGGTAGCAGTCTCGCCTCTGAGTCAGAAGGTTGTAGGTTCAAGCCCCACTCCAGAGACTTGAGCACAAAACCCAGGCTGACACGCCCAGTGGAGTACCAAGGGCAGTGGAGTACCAAGGGAGTGTCGGAGGTGCCGTCTTTCAGGTGAGAGGTTAGACCTAGGCCCCGTCTGCCCTCTTGGGTGGATGTGAAAGATCCCATGGCACTGTTCGAAGAAGAGCAGGGGAGTTCACCCTGGTGTCCTGGGGCCAATATTTATCCCTCAACCAACATCACTAAAAAAAAACCAGATTATCTGGTGGTCATCACATTTGCTGTTTGTGGGATCTTGCTGTGCACAAATTGCAACCATGTTTCCTGCATCACAACAGTGACTACGCTTCAGAAGTACTTCATTGATTGTAAAGTGCTTTGGGACGTCCTGAAGTCGATGAAAGGCACAACGTAAGTCTTTCTTTCTATTAGTGACTATCTTATATTTATGACCCTTACTTTTGGACTCCCCCCAAAAGTGGAAACATTCCCACTATCAAACCCTTTCATAATTTTAAAGACTGGTCACCCCTCAGCCTTTTCTTTCCTGGAGAAAAGAGCCCCATCCTGTTCACCCTTTCCTGATAGTTATAACCTCTCAGTTCTGGTAACATTCTTGTGAATCTTTTTTGCACCTTCTCCAGTGCCTCTATATCCTTTTTCTAGTATGGAGACCAGAACTGTGCTCAGCACTCTGTGTGTTTTTTCTGTGTCGTTTGTTCTGATCGATCACTGTTGCCATTTTCTGTCCCTGTTTTCTTGCAGAGTGCTGATCGTTTGGCACCGAGGTAGGAATGTATGTTTGAACATGAAAATAATGAGTAACCGCAGCCGATAACCTCTGCCGTTCAATCTCTTGCCCAGATCTGTTAGTACAACGCAGGATGAAACCAGAACAGCTCTCTGGGTGCTGGCCGACACAATCCCTGCCGTGACAGGAGAGGTCCTTACTTCCCTGGCACGCGAAGCCTCGTAGACAATGAGTATCCGCAGCAACTTGAAGTAGTTTACTGCAAGGTAGCACTGAGATAAGGAGCTGAGCTGGCCCGCTAACACCGCTTTGATAAGGCACAAACCCGCTGAAAGGCCTTTGTGTTCAACTTGAATTGATTTTCGGAGGAAGGGAGACTAATGCATTTATTATTTTTTGGCTTGGAAGGGGGAGTGGGAGGGAAGGTTGTGGAAAAGCAAATAGAAACCCCCTTTAACAAAGTTTTAATGACATTTTGTATAGATAGCCTGCATTTATGTAGGAGAATATGGTACCAGATGGATGGAGTCAAAGAAATGGTGTAGATGATCGTTGCCAATTCCACCTACTGTCACTTTATGCACGAGCCACCACACCTGGTTATTACAAAGTGATAACTGGTAGATGGCACGGCCTTTCAAATACTGGTTACCCTTTGGAACTCACTTCTTAAATCTCTTTGATGTGGAGATGCCGGTGATGGACTGGGGTGGACAAATGTAAGGAATCTTACAACACCAGGTTATAGTCCAACAAATTTATTTTAAAATCACAAGCTTTCGGAGATTATCTCCTTCTCACCTGACGAAGGAGATAATCTCCGAAAGCTTGTGATTTTAAAATAAAATTGTTGGACTATACCCTGGTGTTGTAAGATTCCTTAAATCTCTTCACCTTGCTACCTCTCTCTCTTATCTCTCAGTAGTACGTTTGGTTTCTCTTTACCCGCTCTTAATTCTGCTTGGCATCCTCTGCTTGTCCCTGTGTAGTGTTTTGACTTGTCCCTCTACCTGATGACTAGTGCTACAAAGATGCAAGATCGTTCTTGTTGGTTATAGAACTCTACCCACGGAACTATCGGGGAACCTAAGCTGTATATGTTCACGCTTTCGCGCTCTCCCCTGCTTTCGCGCGCGCTCTCTCTCTCTCTCTCTCCGGGAATCAAATTAATAGGTCTTTTGCAGTTAGGCTGAAAAGCACTATTTGTTTTCTTCAGCAAGACCATTTAAATTTCCAAGAGTGTCGTATTAAGTGACTGTTTACATCATATTGCCAGCAGCTTCAAATGAATCAAAGGAAATAATTTGCACTTTCCTCAGTCAAAGTGGCATTTTGTAAAAACGCATGCACTTAACCTACTGCGATGCCGCAAGTAATGGGCTCGAATCGCACCAGACCTGATTTTTGCCTCCCTTTGCCCTGAAGTGCTGTACAGGAGAGTATGTTAACTAAATGTCACGTGGAAGGTGTGAAATTTCACATGCAGCTGTTGATTGGTCCTAAATGACGGGGGACGGGGGGGTGGTGGGGATTCAGATTGCGGTTTCCCCGTTGGCACACTTCGCACTGAACTGCTAAGATAGGAACGCCACCAGCTTGTCCCGAGGTGGAACGTGACTAGCTCTGGGCGCACGCTTGTCACAGGATCCTTAGCGGCAAGAAAAGGCCATTGGACTCGGTCACTCGTAGACTGTCACCAGTTTGTGCCATATCCCACCCAATCCCCTCTCCAGGGAATGTATCCAGTTGTCTCTTGTGCCCATTCATACTGTCTGCTTCAGTATTATTCCCTGACCACTTAATCCAGGAGGCGTTAAAGGGCGGGGGAGGGCCTGTTCCTGTGATTAGGTTGATGTTAACACTCCCAAGGTACTATTTGAAGAAGAGTAGGGAGTTCTCCCGGTGTTCTGACCAATAATCCTTTCTCAACCAACACCACTTGGAGTTTTAAAAAAAAATGGGGTTATTCATCTCCTTGCTGTTTGGGATGTTACTGCCTTGGAGTGGCTGGTACTTTTGCCTGCATAAGGTACTGCTCTGTGCAAAGTACTTTGTGCGCGCGCCCATTGCTTTTGTAAGCCCGACATTAAAAGTAACTTTTTTTCTCAACTTCTTCCTGTGGAAAAATGGTCAAAAATGTGACCGCAATTCCTGTTCTCTCTCTTAAACTCTTGTTGCCCTTGCGGTGGGAAAATGTCCTGTCTGAATTCCCTTCTTACACCAAATGTCTTTTCTAAATTTCTCGACCCTCCTCTTTGAGCTTTTCACCCTAGTTGTTTTTGTATCTTCGCGCTCTTCCCTTGGAGAAGAGTGTGAAGTAGTGGAAGGATTCGCGGGCTGGTTAACGGGTCTGGCGGGGTGGCGTAGTTGTTGTTTTCGTACCTTCAAACTCTTCCCTTTGGAGAAGAGTGTCACGTAGCATAAGGATTCGCAGGCGGATTAGCAGTCTGACAGACCGTGACCTGAACGCTTCTTCCACGGCCGTAACCATCTTTATACCAGCCAGTGGGGTGGTTTGTCCCATACGGCGGGATGATTTTATGGGCTTCCACCGCCCATAAGGGGGAGGGGGGGGAACCACCCACACCCACCGGACTCGAGTATCCTGCTGGATGTCAATCCCAGAATTCTGAGCCAGAGCGGAGGTTCGAACCCTGCACTTTCTGACTGGGAGGCGGGAATGCTGATCACTAGGCCAAAGGCTCGCTACAAAGTCACCACAGCCAACGTCTAGGAAGTATCCGATCTCGAGCACTGAAGGCAGAACCCACTCCTGCCCGCTTCTCATCAGAACTCGAGCACTCGTCTTCCCTCTTTGCCTTCCTCTTAAATGCTCTCCTCCGTCCCATCCCTCCCTTCTCCTTTTTCACTTGTACGTGCAAGTCCACTGTTGAGGTATATTTGGTGAGGATTCATATTTTTTTTTGCCAAATGAAGGGAAATGCGGTGGTTTGTGGTGAGTTGTTAGTAATAGCTAAAAGTTTCATTTCATCGTGGGACAGGATGCATCCGTCAAAAAAAAAAACTTCTCAACGGCAAAGTCTAGTTTCTACTAAGTGTTTGAAGGTGTTGAAGGTTTCTGCTCCAATGCTGTAGCTCGAATGAAGTGAGTGGTTATTCGGTGGCTTCAATGTTAGCAGCTTTAAAAACAGAACTGGCATTTGTACAGCGCCTTTCATGACCACAGGACGTCCCAACACGCTTCACAACCAATGAAGTGTCGACACTGTTTTATAGGAAATGCGGCAGCCAATTTGCACACAGCAAGGTCCCACAAACGGCAGTGTGATAGTGACCAGATAGCCTGTTTTATTGAGGGATAAATATTGGCCAGGAAACGGGGGAGAGTTCTCCCCTGCTCCTCTACGAGCTAGTGCCGTGGTATCTTTCGCATCCACCCGAGAGGGCAGACGGGGGCCGCGGTTTATTGTCTCATCCGAGAGGCGGCACCTTCGACAGTGCAGCACTCCCTCTGTACTGCAGGAGCGTCAGCCTAGATTTTTGTGCACACGTCTCTGGAGTGGGACTTGAACCCACAACCTTCTGACTCAGAGGCAAGAGTGCTACCCACTGAGCCACAGCTGACACTGTTATAGACTGAAGATGTGACTTGTCAGCAATGAAAAGGACACCACCGTGCTAAGTGGCCATTTGCACATTAAACTTTTTTCCATTCTCCCCCCTCCCTTCTTCCCTCTGAAAGAGATTGTGTCTTTGGGTTAAACGAGCAATCTATGTTTGTTTGTGATAATTGTCACCTTTTTTTGTGCTTTTAAAAGTTTTGAATTACTTTGTAATTTGAATTAAGCAGTGTGAATTTAAAGTTTAAAATTTAAGTAAAGTAAATTGACCTTGAACGGCCCAAAAATGTTTAAAATTTTAAAAATCCCAAGTATTTTTTCTGGTAAGAATAAATATTAACCCGTACTCCTTAAATGGACCCAGTGCACTGTTCTGGGTAGGGTTGCCAACCCTCCAGGATTGTCCTGGAGTCTCCAGGAATTAAAGATTAATCTCCTGGACACTGCTGTGAGCAACACCCGGGGAGAAACATCATAGGGGCGCAAAGAAAATTGTTTTTTTTCCCTACATTTTCTTTGAACACTTGTTTATTAGTTATATAAAATAAAAAAAATTGGAGATGGGAATAAAGGCTGATTAAATGGGCGGTTGGCAACGGGAGGTCATGTGATGAAACCTCCAGGAATACATCCAACCAGAGTTGGCAACCCGAGTTCTGGGGCTTCCCAATCCTCAAAATGGACGAACGGCCGCCTTCCCTTCCCTTCCCTTGCTGCAGCTCTGTGACGTGTGTTCCATGTGGCAACAGTTAACCCTTGCCCTCTCCCATCATCACTCTCTTTCCTTTTTGTTCCCCATCCCCCACGACCCACCCTGTCCTGCACTCAAATAACCAGTCCGTTGAGCCTGGAGGGGAAAAAAAAAATGCACGCATTCGTTCAAAGTGAATCGAGAGTCTTCCAAGATGAAAATTTCATTCCTGGCCTCTCGCCAACAGCAGTCAAACCACATCACCTAAAACTTCCCACGCAAGTACAAACACAGAAACCAGAAAGGCACATAGCAACCAACCCAGCTGAAAGAGATCAACGTGAGGTTTGCCAAGAGGGCAAAACCAACTCTTTCAAATAATGTTCCTCCAGAAACCTTCTCATCCCAACCCCCACCCCCACCTTGCCGCAAACACTGAATACCAACTAAACATCTCAGGAGGCCTTAAGCTCTGGAATTTCCTTCCTAAACCTTTCCGTCTCTCTGCACCTCTCTCCTCCTTTTAAGACGCTCCTCGATTTTAAAATTCGCATTCTTGTTTTCAAATCCCTCCATGGCCTCGCCCCTCCCTAGCTCTGTAACCTCCTCTAGCCCTACAACCGCCCCCCCGCCGAGATCTCTGCGCTCCTCCTATTCTGGCCTCTTGTGCATCCCCGATTTTTATCCCTCCACCATTGGGGGCCGTGCCTTCAGCTGCCTACGCCCCAAGCTTTGGAATTCCCTCCCTAAACCTCTCCGCCTCTCCACCTCTCTCCTCCTTATAAACTACCTCTTTGACCAAGCTTTTGGCCTCCTGTCCTAATATCTCCTTTATGTGGCCAGGTGTCAATTTTTGTTTGATAATCGCTCCTGAGAAGCGCCTTGGGACGTTTTACTGTGTTAAAGGCGCTATATAAATGCAAGTTTTTATTGCACTGGTGTTCAAATGAAGAGGGGGAGAACTCCCCGCCCCACCTCCAGGAAATGCTGGAAACATTCAGCAGGTCAGGAAGCACCTGTGGAGAGAGGGTTGTCGGGTTTACATTTCAGGGTCTGAGGGTTCCGACCAAAGGTTATAAGCCCTGAAACGTTAACTCTACATTCCTCTCTCCACCTCTGACCTGCTGAGTATTTCCAGCATTTCAATGTTTTTAATTTCAGCATGTGCAATATTTTGCTTTTTTTGTTTTGTCATTTTGAAAGGATTGCCAAGGTCTGGAGTTTGTGGTCATCTCTTCCCCCCCCCCCCCCCCCGCCTGCCCTAGCATTTGCTAACTTAGGTTGCTTCTGTGGCTGTGTACTAATAATAATTTTTACAAAAGAAAGACTTGCATTTATATAGCGCCGTTCACGACCTCAGGACGTTCCAAAGCGTTTTACAGACGATGAAGTATTTTTGAAGTGTAGTCACTGTTACAATGTAGGAAAAGCGGCAGCTAATTTGAGCACAGTAAGATCCCACAAACAGCAATGAGATAAATGAGCAGATAATCTGTTTTTAGTGATGTTGGTTGACGGATAAATATTGGACCAGGGCACCGGGGAAAACTCCCCTGGTCGGTCTTCTTTGAAATAGTGGCCGTGGGATCTTTCACATCCACCTGAGGGGGCAGACGGGGGTCTCGGTTTAACGTCTCATACTGAAATCGACGTTTTCTACTATGATAGAAAAGCTGAAGAAATGCTGTAAACTCACAAGGAGGTCAGTCAGCACCATGAGTTTTGAAGAAGGGGTCACACCCGGAACGTAAACTTGTTGGTTCTCTCCAAGGATGCTGGCTGACCTGCTGATTAACTTATCACAATCTGGGATGTTCCTGGTGACTCTGCCTCAGCTACTGACTTGGCTAAACCATCAGTGGGGCTCCATGACGAACTTCTTACTTGTCTATAAGCTGTGCCCTGATTATTGGTAGAGCAACATGCCTGTGCAGTATTGTAGTGCGCTGTGATTGTAAAACAGTCACAAAAACCACAAGTTTAAAATAGAAATGGCATTGATGGATGGGAGAGGGGAGAAAAGCAGAAACCTTTAGAATCCAGGAAATGCAGAAGAGCATGATATTGCAATTTAGCTTTTTGTGTTTGTAGATTCTCTTCGTCTGTAGTTTATAGAGGGGAGGGGGAGGGGTGTAACCTAATACACAGAGCAGCCTAGAAATGAGCACATAATTGGAGGAATGTTTAATGTGATCGAATGGCACTCCATTGGCTGCTCCTCTCTTTTCTCTCTCTCTCTCTCATCTCGCTTTTTTCTCTCTCTCTCATCTCGCTTTTTTCTCTCTCTCTCTCATCTCGCTTTTTTCTCTCTCTCTCTCTCTCTCTCGCTTTTTTCTCTCTCATCTCGCTTTTTTCTCTCTCTCTCCCATCTCGCTTTTCTCTTTCTCTCTCTCTCCTTCCCATCTCGCTTTTCCCTCTCTCTTTCTCTCTCCTTCCCATCTCGCTTTTCTCTTTCTCTCTCTCTCTCTCCCATCTCGCTTTTCTCTTTCTCTCTCTCTACTTCCCATCTCGCTTTTCCCTCTCTCTCTCTCTCTCTCTCCTCCTTGCTCCCCCGTCTCTCTCTCTCTCTCTGCCGTCTCTACTTTTTTCCCCCTCCTTTTCTAGATGGTTTTGTATCTCTAACAATTGACTAGTTTCTTTTGCAGACAAGCTTTCAAACATTTTTCCTGATGGTACCTATTTTGAAAAGGTTTTCAAAGTTTCCATTTCTGTCTTCTCATTCAAAGCTGAGGAAGAAATGTTTTACATATTTGCAAGAATTGTGCCAAAATTGGGAGAGCTGTCCCACAGACTAGTCAAGCAACAGCCTGACATGGCCATACTCACAGAATCATACCTTTCAGCCAACGTCCCAGACTCTTCCATCACCATCCCTGGTTATGTCCTGTCCCACCGGCAGGACAGACCGACCAGAGGTGGCGGTACAGTGATATAGAGTCAGGAGGGAGTGACCCTGGGAGACCTCAACATTGACTCTGGACCCCATGAAATCTCATGGCATCAGGTCAAACATGGGCAAGGAAACCTCCTGCCGATTGCCACCTACTGCCCTCCCTCAGGTGATGAATCAGTCCTCCTCCATGTTGAACAGCACTTGGAGGAAGCAATGAGGGTAACAGAATGTACTCTGGGTGGGGGACTTCAATGTTCATCACCAAGAGTGGCTCGGGAGCACCACTACTGACCGAGCTGGCCAAGTCCTGAAGGACATAGCTGTCAGACTGGCCCTGCGGTAGGTGGTGAGCGAACCAACACGAAGGAAAAACCTACTTGACCTCATCCTCACCTAACTATAATCTTTCAAAGTTCTCTAGATTCAGGAACTGTCCCTCTAGATTGGAAAATTGCACGTCACTCCGCTTTTTAAGAGAGGAGAGAGAGGGAAACCAGGGAATTATAGACCAGTTAGTCTAACAGCTGTTGTGGGGAAAATGCTGAAATCTATAATTAAGGATAGGATGACTGAACACTCGAGAATTTTCAATTAATCAGAGAGAGCCAGCATGGATTTGTGAAAGGTAGGTCGTGCCTGACAAACTTGATTGAATTTTTTGAAGAGGTGACTAAAGTAGTGGACAGGGGAATGTCAACGGATGTTATTTATATGGACTTCCAGAAGGCATTTGATAAGGTCCCACATAAGAGACTGTTAGCTAAGATAGAAGCCCATGGAATCGAGGGAAAAGTATGGACTTGGTTAGGAAGTTGGCTGAGCGAAAGGCGACAGAGAGTAGGGATAATGGGTAAGTACTCACATTGGCAGGATGTGACTAGTGGAGTCCCACAGGGATCTGTCTTGGGGCCTCAATTATTCACAATATTTATTAACGACTTAGATGAAGGCATAGAAAGTCTCATATCTAAGTTTGCCGATGACACAAAGATTGGTGGCATTGTAAGCAATGTAGATGAAAACATAAAATTACAAAGCGATATTGATAGATTAGGTGAATGGGCAAAACTGTGGCAAATGGAATTCAGTGTAGACAAATGTGAGGTCATTCACTTTGGATCAAAAAAGGATAGAACAGGGTACTTTCTAAATGGTAAAAAGTTAAAAAGAGTGGATGTCCAAAGGGACTTAGGGGTTCAGGTACATAGATCATTGAAGTGTCATGAACAGGTGCAGAAAATAATCAATAAGGCTAATGGAATGCTGACCTTTATAACTAGAGGACTAGAGTACAAGGGGGCAGAAGTTATGCTGCAGCTATACAAAACCCTGGTTAGACCGCACCTGGAGTACTGTGAGCAGTTCTGGGCACCGCACCTTCGGAAGGACATATTGGCCTTGGAGGGAGTGCAGCAGAGGTTTACTAGAATGATACCCGGACTTCAAGGGTTAAGTTACGAGGAGAGATTACACAAATTGGGGTTGTATTCTCTGGAGTTTCGAAGGTTAAGGGGTGATCTGATCGAAGTTTATAAGATATTAAGGGGAACAGATAGGGTGGATAGAGAGAAACTATTTCCGCTGGTTGGGGATTCTAGGAGTAGGGGGCACAGTCTAAAGATTAGAGCCAGACCTTTCAGGAGTGAGATTAGAAAACATTTCTGCACACAAAGGGTGGTAGAAGTTGGGAACTCTCTTCCGCAAACGGCAATTGATACTAGCTCAATTGCTAAATTTAAATGTGAGATAGATAGCGTTTTGGCAACCAAAGGTATTAAGGGATATGGGCCAAAGGCAGGTATATGGAGTTAGATCACAGATCAGCCATGATCTTATCAAATGGCGGAGCAGGCACGAGGGGCTGAATGGCCTACTCCTGTTCCTATCTACCTGTCGCTGACGCATCTGTCCAAGACAGTATTGGGAGGAGTGACCACCACACAGTGCTTGTGGAGATGAAGTCCTGTCTTCACACTAAGCACACCATCCAACGTGTTGTGTGGCACTACTACCGTGTTGAATGGGATAGAATCAGAACAGATCTAGCAGCTCAAAACTGTGCCTCCATGAGGCGCTGTGGGCCATCAGCAGCAGCAGAATTGTATTCCAGCACAATCTGTAACCTCATGGCCCGGCATATTCCTCACTCTATCATTACCAACAAGCCAGGGGATCAACCCTGGTTCAATGAGGAGTGTAGAAGAGCATGCCAGGAGCAGCACCAGGCGTACCTAAAAATGAGGTGCCAACCTGGTGAAGCTCAGGACTACATGCATGCTAAACAGCGGAAGCAACATGCTATAGACAGAGCGAAGCGATTCCACAACCAACGGATCAGATCCAAGCTCTGCAGTCCTGCCACATCCAGTTGTGAATGGTGGTGGACAATTAAACAACTAATGGGAGGAGGAGGCTCTGTAAACATCCCCATCCTCAATGATGGTGGAGTCAAGCACGTGAGTGCAAAAGACATGGTGTGTTTGCAACCATCTTCAGCCAGAAGTGCTGAGTAGATGTTCCATCTTGGCCTCCTCCCGATATCACCACCATCGCAGAAGCCAGTCTTCAGCCAATTCGATTCACTCTACAACACTGCATCTACCCAACAATGTGGAAAATTGCCCAGATGTGTCCTGTCCACAAAAAGTAGGACAAATCCAATCCGGCCAATTACTGCCCCATCAGTCCACTCTCAATCATCAGCAAAGTGATGGAAGGTGTCGTCGACAGTGATATCAAGGGGCACTTACTCACCAATAACCTGCTCACCGATGCTCAGTTTGGGCTCCGCCAGGACCACTCGGCACCAGACCTCATTACAGCCTTTGTCCAAACATGGACACGAGCTGAATTCCAGAGGTGAGGTGAGAGTGACTGCCCTTGACGTCAAAGCAGCATTTGACCGAGTGTGGCACCAAGGAGCCCTAATAAAATCGAAGTCAATGGGAATCAGGGGGAAAACTCTCCAGTGAATGGAGTCATACCTAGCACAAAGGAAGATGGTAGCAGTTGTTGGAGGCCAATCATCGCAGGCTCAGGACATTGCTGCAGGAGTTCCTCAGGGCAGTGTCCTAGGCCCAACCATCTTCAGCTGCTTCATCAACAAACTTCCCTCCATCATAAGGTCAGAAACGGGGATGTTCGCTGACGATTGCACAGTGTTCAGTTCCATTCACAACCCCACAGACAATGAAGCAGTCTGAGCCCGCATGCAGCAAGATCTGGACAACATCCAGGCTTGGGCTGATAAGTGGCAAGTAACATTCGCGCCAGACAAGTGCCAGGCAATGACCATGTCCAACAAGAGAGAGTCTAACCACCTCCCCTTGACATTCAACAGTATTACCATCACCGAATCCCCCACCATCAATATCCTGGGGATCACCATTGACCAGAAACTTAACTGGACCAGCCATATCAATACTGTGGCTACAAAAGCAGGTCAGAGGCTGGGTATTCTGTGGCGAATGACTCACCTCCCGACTCCCCAAAGCCTTTCCACCATCTACAAGGCACAAGTCAGGAGTGTGATGGAATACTCTCCACTTGCCTGGATGAGTGCAGCTCCAACAACACTCAAGACAAATCAGCCCGCTTGATTGGCACCCCATCCACCACCCTAAACATTCACTCCCTTCACCACCGGCGCACAGTGGCTGCAGTGTGTACCATCCACAGGATGCACTGCAGCAACTCACCAAAGCTTCTTCGACAGCACCTCCCAAACCCGCGACCTCTACCACCTAGAAGGACAAGAGCAGCAGGCAAGTGGGAACAACACCACCTGCACGTTCCCCTCCAAGTCACACACCATCCCGACTTGGAAATATATCGCCGTTCCTTCATCGTCACTGGGTCAAAATCCTGGAACTCCCTACCTAACAGCACTGTGGGAGAACCTTCACCATATGGACTGCAGCGGTTCAAGAAGGCGGCTCACCACCACCTTCTCAAGGGCAATTAGGGATGGGCAATAAATGCCGGCCTTGCCAGCGATGTGCACATCCCATGAACGAATTTTAAAAGAAGAAGAAAGGAGATGGAATTCTTCCAAATATTCTTGAAAATAAATCTCCAGCTAGCTTTTTGTAGTGTTAAGGATCAATCATTTTTTAAATAACCTGTTAAATTAATGAGGTTATCCCCAACTGGGGCTGCGCGCATTTTACACATGGATTCTTGTGCCAGGTGCTTGTACGTTTACAGGGACTGCACTTAGGCTGTTCATTAAGGTTGTCAAACAAACCTTTTCATTTAGTGCGCAGTAAAACTTTGAGATTGAGCAACCAGATTGCTTGAAGGAGGAAAAAAGAAACTTAAACTATGTTTTGATAGAGTCGATAGGGAGAAACTGCTTTCACTGGTGGGAGGCTCAGTAACCAGAGGACACAGAGTTAAGATATTTGGCAAAAGAAGCAGATGGGGTGCGGTGAGAAGACATTTTCTTTCACCGAGTTGTTGCGATCTGGAACGCGCTGCCTGAAAGGGCGGTGGAAGCAGATTCAATCGTAACATCCAAAAGGGGACTGGATAAATACTTGAAGGGAAAATTTTCCAGGGCTATGGAGAAAGGGTAGGGGGAGTGGGACTAATTGGATAGGTCTTTCAAAGACATGATGGGCTGAATGGCCTCCACCTGTGCTGTACGATTGTATGATGAAAGCAGTATCTTACTTTATCATGTGCATGAATTATCACACGTTATTTTAAAAAGCTGTATTGGAGTTGCTGAGCAAGGGAGAGGGAAATGATGGTCAGGAGTCTCACGTGTGAGAGGTACTCAGTGCTAGGTCCCTTAGTTTTGGTGATATAAATTAATGATTTTAGACTTGAATGTAGGGGGCATGATTAAGAAGTTTGTAGATGATACAGAAAATTGGCCGTGTGGTTGATAGTGAGGAGGAAAGCTGTCGACTGCAGGAAGATATCCATGGACTGGTCAGCTGGGCAGAAAAGTGGCAAATGGAATTCAGTCTAGAGAAGTGTGAGGTAATGCATTTGAGGAGGGTAAACAAGACAAGGGAGTACACAATAAATGGGAGGATACTGAGAGGTGTGGAGGAAGTGAGGGACCTTGGAGTGTATGTCCACAGATCCCTGAAGGTAGCAGGACAGGTAGATAAGGTGGTTAAAAAGGCATACGGGATACTTTCCTTTATTAGGCGAGGCATAGAATATAAGAGCAGGGAGGTTATGCTAGAACTGTATAAATCACTAGTTAGGCCCAACTAGAGTACTGTGTACAGTTTCTGGTTATCACATTACAGGAAGGATGTAATTGCACTCGAGACGGTTCAGAGGAGATTTACGAGGATGTTGTCAGGACTGGAGAATTTTAGCTATGAGGAAAGATTGGATAGGCTGGGGTTGTTTTCTTCGGAACAGAGGAGGCTGAGGGGTGATTTAATTGAGGTGTATAAAATTATGAGGGGCCTAGATAGAGTGGATAGGAAGGACCTATTTCCCTTAGAGGGGTCAGTGACCGGGGGGCATAGATTTAAAGTGATTGGTAGAAGGATTAGAGGGGAGCTGAGGAGAAATTTTGTCACCCAGAGGATGGTGGGGATCTGGAACTCACTGCCTGAAAGGGTGGTAGAGGCAGAAACCCTCATCGCATTTAAAAAGTACTTGGATATGCTCTTGAAGTGCCGTAACCTGCAAGGCTACAGACCAAGAGCTGGAAAGTGGGATTATGCTCGATAGCTTTTTTTTCGGCTGGCACGGACACGATGGACCGAATGGCCTCCTTCTGTGCTGTAAATTTTTATGATTCTATACTCCAGTCACTCCTGCTAGATGTGCTATTCGATGGACATCTGTAAAGCAGTGTTGTCCAATGTGTTAGCCACTAGCCACGTCTGGCTAATTGGGAATCCAGATCTGGCTAATTGGGAATCCAGATCTGGCTAATTACATTTAGTAAACAAAACATGTGTAATAGCCACTGACAGGTTGGGCATGTGATCTCATTACTCGTATTCGCTCAGCCTATGCATGTGAACTTTTACCTTTTTGTGTGTTTGTTGTTAAAATCGTAAGATGAAAAGCAGAGCGTGCGAGTGTTTTGATCGTTGTGTGGGATTTACTTCTTTGGTTACTTGCGTATTGGTTATCTGCCAAAATGGTGTGTAACTTGGGTAAACACGGCAGATTTCAACACCACGGACACACCAGCAACATTATATGGAGAGGGGAGTGGACATCGTGGTCAGCTTGACTGGTCAGAATAACCGCTCCAGGCCAGCAAAAGAAAGCAAGTCCAGCCCATAATGAGCAGCTCTAACAGGGCACGTCATGGCAAAGAGCAAGGAGCATCCAACCGTGTCCAGGAGGGGAGAGATGTGGGGGTGGGGGGGGTTGCCGGGAGGGGAGAGCAGAGGGCCAGGGAAGAGCAGCGGCCGGGGTCCGGAGTGAGAGTGGGGGGGGGCAGGTCCAAAGGGGCAAGCGGGGGGGCCTGGGTCTGGAGTGAGAGTTGGGGGGTGGGGGGTGCAGGTCCAGAGGGGTGAGCGGAGCAGCCGGGGTCTGCAGGTCGAAGGGGTGAGCGGGGCAGCCGGGGTCCGCAGGCCGGAGGGAGAGCGGGGGCGCGAGGTGGGTGGCAGGTCCAGTAGGGTGGGGGGGGGAGCAGGTCCGGGGGGCGAGGTCCAGCAAGGGGAGGGGGCAGGTCCAGAATGATGAGTAGGGGGGCCAGGGTCCGGAGGGAGAGTGGGGGAGCCAGATACGGAGGGGGCGAGCAAGGGGCCGGGGTCCAGACAGGAGAGCGGGGGGGCGGGGCACGACTGACTTATCTCGTGCGAATCTACATTCTCAGCAATTACTCTGATGAAGTCGCAGTAGCGCTCAGAACTGCTGGACAATTAACTGGAAACTGCACCCAGATGCACCGTATCTGATAAATACGTGCCTGAATTCCAAAATCTGGTGAGAGAGAAAGACTGCATGGTTTTGTACTGAATGGTGGTAGATGTTTCAGTAAATATATACATGTGAAGTCCATTTACTTGTCCTGGGTTCAGTTGTGACGCTGCCCTGTGATCCACTGGCCTGACTGTGTTCTCTATTTAATTAAATATTCAGCCTGCATCAAATAGGGAACATTTCTGCATTTTACATCCTGCAGTTTTGAAATGGAGTTAAAATGAAAGTTGTTTGTCTTTGCAAGTTTAGGTTGGAGCCCAGTTGTTTGCTGAAAGCCAAGTTACTTCCTCTGTAAATTCATCAAAATACAAAACAATAACAGCAACGACTCGCATTTATATAGCGCCTATAACATAGAAAACCGTCACAGAAGCGATTATCAGACAAAAATTGACACTGAGCTAAAGAAGGATGCATTAGGGTGACTTAAAGCTTGGTCAAATAGGTAAGTTTTAAGGAGAGCCTTAAAGGGACAGAGGGGAGGCGGAGAGCCTTAGAGAGGGATTTCCAGAGTTTAGGACTTAACCGGCTGAAGGCACGGCCACCAGTAGTGGGGCAAAGGGAGTGGGGGGTGCACCAGGCCAGAATTGGGGGAGCTCAGAGATCTCGGAGGGTTGTAGGGCTGGAGGAGGTTACAGAGATAGAGAGGGGCAAGGCCATGGAAGGATTTGAACACAAGGATGGGAATTTTAAATTTAAGGCTTTGGGGGACTGGAAACCAATGTGATGGGTGAACGGGACTTGGTGCGCGTCAGGATAGAACAAAGGCTTTGTTCTGGGCGCTGATCACATTGTACATGGATTTGCCTGAGCCCCAGTCCCAGCAAGAGGACGATCTAGGCCTTCATGCCTTGTGAGATAAAAGTGTTTGGCGATTATGGTGCTGACGTCAAAAATTCATGTGAAGACTTCTGTGAAGCCTGTCCAATTTTCACAAGATCAATACAGATGTGGGAAGCCATTCGGCCCATCTTAGTTCATCCGTCCAGACAGACTATACAGTCCTCCTACTGTGATATCTAAACGATTCTGGAATGAATCCCAGATTTTTGCCTCCACTACTCTATCCAGGAGTCCATTGCAAGTGTTGAACACTCTTTGTGTGAAGATGAACTTCCTGATATCAGTCCTAAATTCACCTTTTACTAGTTTGAACCTTTGTCCCTTTATGTCCTACTCTCATAATTTTAACTTAAAATAACATTCACTGGGTACGGTAGCATTGTGGTTATGTTACTGGACTAGTAACCCAGAGGCCTGGACTAATAATTCAGAGACGTGAGTTCAAATCCCACCATGGCAGCTGGGGAATTTAAATTCAGTTAATTAAATAAAATCTGGAATAAAAAGCTAGTATGATACCGTCCTTACCCGATCTGGCCTTTACGTGACTCCAGACCCTTGATTCTTAACTGCCTTCTGAAATGGCCTAGCAAGCCACTCAGTTCAAGGAGGCGGCCACCAACACCTTCTCAAGGGCAATTAGGGATGGACAATAAATGCTGGCCTTGCCAGTGATGCCCACCATCCATAAATGAATTTTTAAAAAATTCTGGCTTTACTTTTTGCATTCCCATAAATAACATGCATACCTATGGAACTTGGCCTGTCAGGTGCCTCCCTGCCAGGCTAAAAAGGCCCAAGTCTTACCTCACAACTCAGACCTTTGACGTAGAATTTAGGCTTGTGGCTCTGCTCTGCCTTCAACGCTTGAATGTTTCTTGGCGACCGAAGGTGGACACAGTCATCTAGGTGTGGTCTGACTACAACACTGTACTGTTTGATCACAACCTCCTCTGACTTGTATGCTATGGGATCTCTGTGCTCCTCCTATTCTGGCCTCTTGTGCATCCCCGATTTCACTCCACCGTTGGCGGCCATGCCGTCAGCTGTCTAGGCCCCAAGTTCTGGAATTTCCCCCCCCCCCCCCCCCCCCAAACCTCTCCATATCTATATATATATATATATATATTTTATTATAATTATCTCTCTCTCTCTCTCTCTCAAGACACTTCTTAAAACCTACCTCCTATGACCGACCTGTCCTAATATCTCTTTATGTGGCTCAGTGTCAAATTTTGTCTGGTTACGCTCCTGTGAAGGGTCTTTGGGATGTTTTACAACATTAAAGGCTCTATATAAATGCAAGTTGTTGTCGTTGATAGTTTAACATTCAAGCGGATTTGTTGGTTGCTGCTGTGCATTGGCTGGACATGTTGAGTGTCGAATTTACTAGAACATTTGGGTGCCTGTCTCAGCTTCTTCCTGGGCTGTTTCAATACCATTCGTGGAGTATGTGTGTCGCCCACTTTGTTTTTCTTCCTTTTGAGCAGTGCTTTGCGCTTTGTATTACATTTCATCTGCCTTACATTCTAACATTAGGCGTCTGCCGTGGCTCAGTGGGTCCTACTCTTGCCTCTTAGTCAGAAGGTCCTGGGTTCATGCCCCCCACTCCAGAGACTTGAGCCCATAATCAAGGCTGAAACTCCCAGTGCGGTACTGAGGGAGTGCGGTACCGAGGGAGTGCTGCACTGTCGGAGGTGCCGTCTCTCGGATGAGACGTCAAACCGAGGCCCCGTCTGCCCTCTCAGGGAATAGATCCGACGGCCACTATTTGAAGAAGAGCAGGGGAGTTCTCCCCGGTGTCCCGGCCGGTAGGTATCCCTCAGTAAGCATCGCTAAAACAGATCATCTGGTCATTTATCTCATTGCTGTGTGAGAGACTTGGTGTTGAAATTTGCTGCAGCGTTTCCCGACATTACAACAGCGACTACACTTCAAAAGTACTTCATTGGCTGTGAAGTGCTTTGGGATGTCCGGAGGTCGTGAAAAGCACGGTATAAATGCACGTTCTTTCTTTCGTTCTTCACTGACTGAGATAAGCTAACTCAGCTTGGACTCTGGATTGAATCTGGGAGCTGCCAGGATGTGCATGGAAGGAGGCAGACTTAACCCACTTGACGAATATTGTAAACCTTATTTGAGTAAACCGTAGTCCTCATGATGTCAAGAATTAGTTTCTAGACTCATGGACTCCCGAGGGGGCTAACTATTGATTTTGGCCAGAAGGCTGTAGCTTGTTCCACTAGATTGACTGACTGGAATATATCCATGTCAGTGTGCTGAAGGCTAAAACAAAGGAGGTATTCTGTTCAAACTTTCTTATGTAACGTAATAAATGATAAGCAGAGTATTGGCAGAAAGAAGTAGTGGGGATGCTGATTTTTTTTGTTGTTGTTGACCAGGGTGCAGTTTCTGTGCTGTGGGCTTGCACTGAGCAGGAGCTGAGTACGAGAAATGTTGGGTGTTTTATTCAGTTGGGCCGCTCGATGCTCACCCGTGTCCATGACCACAGTGCACCTTTCAGCACTGCCCTCCCTAGTGCCTGGTAACACTAACTCCTCAGGGAGGCAAAAAAAAAACAGGGGGGTGGGGGAAGAGAAAGTGGGGGAACCTGTGGCCAATTTCAGGAAAACTCTCTGGGGGAAAATTGCTCCCTGGCTTCCAAAAGAAAGAATGAAAGAAAGAACTTTTTTTTATTCGTTCATGGGATGTGGGCATCGCTGGCGAGGCCAGCATTTATTGCCCATCCCTAATTGCCCTTGAGAAGGTGGTGGTGAGCCGCCTTCTTGAACCGCTGCAGTCCGTGTGGTGAAGGTTCTCCCACAGTGCTGTTAGGAAGGGAGTTCCAGGATTTTGACCCAGCGACGATGAAGGAACGGCGATATATTTCCAAGTCGGGATGGTGTGTGACTTGGAGGGGAACGTGCAGGTGGTGGTGTTCCCATGTGCCTGCTGCTCTTGTCCTTCTAAGTGGTACAGATCGCTGGTTTGGGAGGTGCTGTCGAAGAAGCCTTGGCGAGTTGCTGCAGTGCATCCTGTGGATGGTACACACTGCAGCCACAATGCACTGATGGTGAAGGGAGTGAATGTTTAGGGTGGTGGATGGGGTGCCAATCAAGCGGGCTGCTTTGTCCTGGATGGTGACGAGCTTCTTGAGTGTTGTTGGAGCTGCACTCATCCAGGCAAGTGGAGAGTATTCCATCACACTCCTGACTTGTGCCTTGTAGATGGTGGAAAGGCTTTGGGGAGTCAGGAGGTGAGTCACTCGCCGCAGAATACCCAGCCTCTGACCTGCTCTTGTAGCCACAGTATTTATATGGCAGTTAAGTTTCTGGTCAATGGTGACCCCCAGGATATTGATGGTGGGGGATTCGGCGATGGTAATGCCGTTGAATGTCAAAGGGAGGTGGTTAGACTCTCTCTTGTTGGAGCTGGTCATTGCCTGGCACTTGTCTGGCGCGAATGTTACTTGCCACTTATGAGCCCAAGCCTGGATGTTGTCCAGGTCTTGCTGCATGCGGGCTTGGACTGCTTCATTATCTGAGGGGTTGCGAATGGAACTGAACACTGTGCAATCATCAGCGAACATCCCCATTTCTGACCTTATGATGGAGGGAAGGTCATTGATGAAGCAGCTGAAGATGGTTGGGTCTAGGACACTGCCCTAAGGAACTCCTGCAGCAATGTCCTGTGGCTGAGATGATTGGCCTCGAACAACCACTACCATCTTCCTTTGTGCTAGGTATGACTCCAGCCACTGGAGAGTTTTCCCCTTGATTCCCATTGACTTCAATTTTACTAGGGTTCCTTGGTGCCACACTCGGTCAAATGCTGCTTTGAGGTCAAGGGCAGTCACTCTCACCTCACCTCTGGAATTCAGCTCTTTTGTCCATGTTTGGACCAAGGCTGTAATGAGGTCTGGAACCGAGTGGTCCTGGCGGAACCCAAACTGAGCATCGGTGAGCAGGTTATTGGTGAGTAAATGCCGCTCAATAGCACTGTCGACGACACCTTCCATCACTTTGCTGATGATTGAGAGTAGACTGATGGGGCGGTAATTGGCCGGATTGGATTTGTCCTTTTTGTGGACAGGACATACCTGGGCAATTTTCCACATTGTCGAGTAGATGCCAGAGTTGTAACTGTACTGGAACAGCTTGGCTAGAGGTGTGGCTAGTTCTGGAGCACAAGTCTTCAGCACTACAGCCGGGATGCTGTCGGGGCCCATAGCCTTTATTGTATCCAGTGCACTCAGCCATTTCTTGATATCAGGTGGAGTGAATCGAATTGGCTGAAGACTGGCTTCTGTGATGGTGGGGATATCGGGAGGAGGCCGAGATGGATCATCCACTCGGCACTTCTGGCTGAAGATGGTTGCAAACGCTTCAGCCTTGTCTCAGGATGCCCCAAAGCGCTTTACAGCCAATTAAGTACTTTTGAAGTGTAGTCACTGTTGTAATGTGGGAAATGCTGCAGCCATTTTGTGCACAGCAAGGAACCACAAACAGCAACGTGATAATGACCAGGTAATCTGTTTTAGTGATGTTAGTTGATGGATAAATTTTGGCCAGGACACCAGGGAGAACTGCCCTACTCTTCGAATAGTGCCGTGGGTTCTTTTACGACCGCTTGAGAGGGCTGATGGGGCCTCAGTTTAACGCCTCATCTGAAAAACAGCACCTCCCGACAGTGTAGCACTCCCTCAATACTGCACTGGGAGTGTCAGCCTGGATTATATGCTTGAGTCTCTGGAGTGGATGCAGTCAACCAACTCTGGGAGATTATGGTTAATCGATGATCCGTCACTATGATTGCACAGTGTTCAGTTCCATTCGCAACCCCTCAGATAATGAAGCAGTCCATACCCGCATGCAGCATGACCTGGACAACATCCAGGCTTGGGCTTATAAATGGCAAGTAACATTCGTGCCAGACAAGTGCCAGGCAATGACCATCTCCAACAAGAGAGAGTCTAACCATCTCCCTTTGACATTCAACGGCATTACCATCGCCGAATCCCCCACCATCAACATCCTCGGGGTCATCTTTGACCAAAAACTTAACT
Organism: Heptranchias perlo; assembly: GCF_035084215.1. Classification (NCBI taxonomy): domain Eukaryota; kingdom Metazoa; phylum Chordata; class Chondrichthyes; order Hexanchiformes; family Hexanchidae; genus Heptranchias; species Heptranchias perlo. Next base: position 8,253,540 of record NC_090328.1, read on the forward strand.
GGACCAGCCATATAAATACTGTGGCTACAAGAGCAGGTCAGAGGCTGGGTATTCTGTGGCAAGTGACTCACTTCCTGACTCCCCAAAGCCTTTCCACCATCTACAAGGCACAAGTCAGGAATGTGATGGAATACTCTCCACTTGCCTGGATGAGTGAAGCTCCAACAACACTCAAGAAGCTCGACACCATCCAGGACAAAGCAGCCCGCTTGACTGGCACCCCATCCACCACCCTAAACATTCACTCCCTTCACCACCGGCGCACTGTGGCTGCAGTGTGTACCATCCACAGGATGCACTGCAGCAACTCGCCAAGGCTTCTTCGACAGCACCTCCCAAACCCGCGACTTCTACCACTTGGAAAGACAAGGGCAGCAGGGACATGGGAACAACACCACCTGCACGTTCCCCTCCAAGTCACACACCATCCCGACTTGGAAATATATCGCCGTTCCTTCATCGTCGCTGGGTCAAAATCCTGGAACTCCCTTCCTAACAGCACTGTGGGAGAACCTTCACCACACGGACTGCAGCGGTTCAAGAAGGCGGCTCACCACCACCTTCTCAAGGGCAATTAGGGATGGGTAATAAATGCTGGCCTTGCCAGCGATGCCCACATCCCATGAACAAATTAAAAAAAAGACTACCTTAATTGAACCCCCCTGCACCTCTCGATATATCGTATCCTGTATTACATTGGCAGACCATAGGAACGTGGGATGGTACAGGCCTGAAGAAGACTGTTTCCTTCCTTATGTATTTGCAGCCAGTGGAGACTCAAATCCATCAGCCTGAGGTCGATTCCAGCCCGAGAAACGGTGTGGTAACCTGCTGCATCATCCAGTCTCTCTTGCTTGCTGAGCTCAGGCGAGGCGGGGGGGCAGTGGATCTAATCACTCGTCTCCTTTGCTGTTCATGGAACCTTGCTGTGCGCAATTTGGGCTTTCGAAATAAACCATGCTTGAATAGTAATTAATTGGTTGTGAAGCACTTTGAGAGACCCTGCTGACTGCTTTTCACATGTGAGTTTGTTCTTTCCTTGTAGTGCTGCAAGAGAAACTTTGATTAATATCTCCACTCTCCCTTTTCCCCACCTCATTATAGCCCTCCTGAATAGTTTGTAACCAGGAATGTTCATCTCCCAGTCCAAATCACGTGCCTGTTACTGCTATTCTATCATACTCCCAGTAGCAATTTGTGCCTCTAGCTAACAAATATCATTCACAATACTTCACACATTTACGTAAATACAATTCAAACCTGATTCTGTTTGGCAATCTTGTTTCCGTCTTTCAGATGAGATGTTAAACCGCGTAATGTGAAAAGGCGGACGTAAAAGATGCCATGGCACTATTTCGAAGAAGAGCAGGGGAGTTCTCCCCGGTGTCCTGGCCAATATTTATCCCTTAACCGACATCACTAAAACAGATTATCTGGCCATTATCACATTGTTGTTTGTGGGACCTTGTGTGCAAATTGCGTGCCTTGTTTCCTACATTACAACAGTGACTACACACTGTAAAGCGTTTTATTTATTTCTCTTTCTTTCTCCTCTCTCTTTTCTCTCTCTCTCTCTCTTTTTTTCTCCTTTTTTTTAACTTGCTTTTTGCCCAATCTTGATTAATTCCCAATTCTTTAAAACCACACAGCAGAGTTTGGGCCAGTTATTTCTTGTGGCACTGCGGATCTGATTGACTCAATGCAAGGGTAGGGGTGGGGGTGTGTTGCTGAACCTATCGTTCAGGAACGGCAAGACTTGCATCGACACGGTGCCACAAACACCGCGAGAGGGCCTTGCCCAGCAAGAATTCCTTTTTTTTTGGGGCAAGTGCGTTTGTCATCTCCCACCTGTGGTGGAGCAGTAATCGACCCTCTCACCCAGAAACAAATTGGGAGTCTGCACCGCAGTCCTGTGGAATTACGATGAGATTGAGGATGGGGTTAGCGGAGAGCCCGATTCACTGTGGAGCGGTGCCAGTCTGCTCTGTGGTGTTTTCCTTTACCATGATAAGCGTGATGGAATGAGCAGCAACAAGTGTTCAATCTGGAGAAAAGATTTGGGTGGGAAGATGTTCGGATTAATGGAATTCTACAGTGGGTTTTCAAAGCTTGTAGGGAGAGGGTGAAAACTGGACTGAATACAAGATTATGCAGAGGCGGTCCAAAAAAAAAACACAAGTTAGGTTGCTGAGGGGGAGCTGGAAAGCGATGTAAATACATCAAGTTAAATAAAATTCTTCCAATATTATAACCTCAAGAGTTATAATATTGGAGAAGGAGTTAAAATGCTACGGGACCCCCTACTGGCATACGAACAGGAAAAGACGCACTGGTCCGTCCAGCCTGTCCCCGCACAACTTCAATGCCTCGTGCATCACAATAACGCACACTCCCCACCCTACCCGGGAGAGGTGAAAAACCCAGGCCAATTAACGGGGTGGGGGTGGGGGTGGGGGGGAGAATCTGGAAAATTCCTCTCCGATTTCTTAGGCGATCGAAACTAGCCCAGGAGATCACTCTGGAGTTGTAAAGGAGGATGAACAGGGGGATTGTAAACATACCATGTAAAGCTACAGGATCTTTCATGAATTCAAGGTTGTGTTGCCTCCACTGCTCATTCCAAATGTTGATGGAACAAGAGTGATTATGGATTGTGTGTGTGTGTGTGTGTGTGTGTGTATGTGTGTGTTAGAGGCTTAACTCATTCAAGCACTAACAAAATCGAATGTTATCTCGCACCCACCGCCCGCCCCCCGCCCCTTCCTGTCACGTTTTCTGTTCGTACAATTGTTCGCCCTATTTTTCCTTTGAGAAAGTTATCCTTGAGCTGGCATTGAACTGTAAGTGGGCTGTGCAGTTAAGTATTTGTTTGTGGTGGCAGAGATTGTGTGGGAGATGGAAGAGTTTTGTGCCTGTTGTGTTTGTGCGCACGCTGCCATGGATTCACTGTGGGCTTTAATTTTGTTATGATTTTTTTTTGTTTAAAATAAGTGGCGGCTGATGTTTTGCTCCTGGATTCAATTAGACTTGCAGATGGGTACTTGGCTGGCTGTTTCTCGTATGCGCCTCCGTGGTGTGAAATGTTGGCAGGCAGCGTAGACGTTTGGTGCTTGCTGCAGATCTCCTTGAGGTGCAGTAGCCTGCGTACGAGCGCGCCGTAAAGGACGGGCAGAAAAAGATCAGCTGCACATGCGGAGTCTGACCCTTTCCGCCATGTTGCTGCTAAGCAACGTAATCCCCCTCCCCTCTTTCCCCCCCCCCCCCCTCAAATTAATCTTCTGAGATGCAAAAATAATCAGATTGATTTAAAAAAAAACAAATGCCTCAGCCAACTCTGGGGAAAAATGATTCTGGGAAATTCCTCTACATGGGGACAGGAGTAGGCCATTCAGCCCCTCTAGGCTGCTCCGTCGCATTCAATTAGATCACGGCTGGTCAAAACCAATCTCCGACCCCGGTAGGCGATCAAAACAAGTTCCAAGAGATAACGATGACCACCGCGGTGTACCATTACGGAACGTCCTGTCTGCCTGTTATGTGCAGTGATATTGGCCTCCTGCCAGGACCGTGTCCAGCTCTCTTTTGAGCACTTCCATCCAGTCTGTATCTACTGCACGAGCCTCCTGATACCTAACTAAGTTCTACCCTTAGGTACCTTGCACGTGAGTCCCCTCCTTCTCCCTAACATCTCATTCAAATAATCTCTCCACACGTACACAGTCTATTCCCTTCGTAATTTTAAATACTTTAATTAAGTCTCCCCGAACTCTACGCTTATCTGGAGTAAAGAGACTCTGCTCCCCCGAGCCTTATTGTCCCAATTAAGGGCTTCTAAAGAAGTTGTTAATCAGGTGTCCCTCCTCTCGGCCTTTTCTAGGGCCTCAATACCTCCCAACATGTGAAGAGACTAGAACAGAGCGCAGATGGGTTACGGTGGTGTAGTGGTTATGTTACTGGACTATAGTCTAGAGGCCTGGACTAATAATTCACAGAACAAGAGTTCAAATCTCACCATGGTAGTTTTAGAATTTGACATAGTTTTTAAAAAAAAATTAAAATCTGGAATCGGTAAAAGCCACCATGAAGCTGTCGGATTGTCCACTTGCCTGGATGAGTGCAGCTCCAACAACACTCAAGAAGCCAAACTGGTTCACCAATATCCTTTAGGGAAGGAATCCTGAAGTCCTCACCAGTTCTGGGCCGAAATGTGACTCCAGTCCCACACCAACAAGGTTGACTCTTAACTGCCCTCGGAAGTGGCCTAGCCAGCCCCTCAAGTCATATCAAAACCACTCCCAGCGCTTCAAGAAGGCTCACCACCACCTTCTCGTGGCAACTAGGGATGTGAAATAAATGCCGGCCTTGCCATCGATGCCCACATCCCGAGAATGAATAGAAAATAATAAAGAGTATACAGGTTCAAATGGAGGAGACACAACCTTATAATGGAAATAGATGCCAAGGTGGCATTCGAAGAAAACGAGGAGGGTTAACCTTCAAGCCTCTCTTATTAATGAGATACAAGTCAGTGCTCTGCAATAGCCTTTTCCTTGGCTGATGTTTGGGAGATTGCAGTTGCTGCAGTCTTGGGACTGTAATGGAACTTGGGTTCAAAGCTATGGTTAACAAATACTGAAGGAGTTTTAAAATCTCCTAGGCTTATGGAACCTAGGCTTTTGGGAGAGCTCAAGCTAGTACATTTCTTCATGTGAGTAACTTTATTGGAAAGTTTCCTTTTAAGACGACTGAGCATCCAGTATGGTAGGGAAGGCCACTTGGATCAATATTGGGACCAGCAGGGAGAAGCATGTTAGAACCTCGTCACAGCCTTGATCCAGACATGGACGCAAGAGCTGAATGCCCATGGAGAGGTGAAGAGTACCTGCCCTTGCTATTAAGACAGCATTTAGTCAAGTATGGCGCCAAGGAGCCCTAGCAAAACTTAAACCAATGGGAATCAAAGGGAAAACCATCCAATGGCTGGAGTTGTACCTGACGCAAAGGAAGATGGTCGTGGTTGTTGGAGGCCGATCATTGTAGCTCTAAGACATCATTGCAGGAATTCCTCGAGGAAGCCTCCTGCTTCAACTGCTTCATCAATGACTTACTTTCTATCATAGAATGATATGGCATGGAAGGAGACCATTAGGGCCATTGTGCCTGTGCTGGCTCTTTGAAAGAGCTATCCAGTTAGTCCCACTCCCATGGTCTTTCCCAATAGCCCTGCAAATTTTTTCCGTTCAAGTATTTATCCAATTCCCTTTTGAAAGTTACTATTGAATCTGCTTTCACCACACACCTGACGAAGGAGAAAGCCTCCGAAAGCTTGTGATTTTCAAATAAAACTGTTGGACTATAACCTGGTGTTGTAAGATTCCTTACATTTGTCAACCCCAGTCCATCACCGGAATCTCCACATCACTGCCCTTTCAGGCAGTGCATTCCAGATCATAACAACTTGCTGCGTTAAAAAAAAAATTCTCATCTCCCCTCTGGTTCTTTTGCCAATGACTGTAAATCTGTGTCCTCTGGTTACCGACCCTTCTGCCACTGGAAATGGTTTCTCCTTAATTACTCGATCAAAACCCTTAAGGTCAGGAGTGGGCTGTTCGCTGACTCTTCCACTTCAGCTCCATTCACAAATCCTCCAATTATTTAAGCAGCCCATGCCAACCAACAGTAAGACTTGGACAACTACCAGGCTTGGGCTGACCAGTGGCATGGATATTCATGCTACATAAGTGCCCGCTAAAGGCTATCTTGAACAAGAGAAAGCTCAGCCTCTCCCTCTGGCCTTCAGTGGTTGTCAAGTCCTCCATCATCAATAACTTGGGGGTCAGCATTGACCAGCATTAATTGGACCCAGGCATATCAAAAATGTGCTTACAAGAGCGGGGCAGAGGCTGGATACTCTACAATGAGCAGTTTACGTCCTGACCCCTCAAAGCATTGTCACCTCCTACCAGGCTTAGGTCTGGAGTTTGATGGAATACTCGCCACTCACCTGGATGGGTGTAGCCACAACAAGAAGCTCAACGCCATCCAGGACACAGCAGTTTACTTGATATGGTGCCTTTGCCACCGGATGTGCTATCAACCCCCTCTACCACAGGCACACTGTGGCTCCAGTATGTACGATCTACAGTGTGTACAATCAACAGGATGTACTGCAGCAACTCACCGGGATTACTGCGACCATACCTTTTTTTTTATTCGTTCACGGGATGTGGGCGTCGCTGGTGAGGCCAGCATTTATTGCCCATCCCTAATTGCCCTCAAGAAGGTGGTGGTGAGCCGCCTTCTTGAACCGCTGCAGTCCGTGTGGTGAAGTTTCTCCCACAGTGCTGTTAGGAAGGGACTTCCAGGATTTTGACCCAGCGACGATGAAGGAACGGCGATATATTTCCAAGTCGGGATGGTGTGTGACTTGGAGGGGAGCGTGCAGGTGGTGTTGTTCCAATGCGCCTGCTGCCCTTGTCCTTCTAGGTGGTAGAGGTCGCGGGTTTGGTAGGTGCTGTCGAAGAAGCCTTGGCGAGTTGCTGCAGTGCATCCTGTGGATGGTGCACACTGCAGCCACAGTGCGCCGGTGGTGAAGGGAGTGAATGTTTAGGGTGGTGGATGGGGTGCCAATCAAGCGGGCTGCTTTATCTTGGATGGTGTCGAGCTTCTTGAGTGTTGTTGGAGCTGCACTCATCCAGGCAAGTGGAGAGTATTCCATCACACTCCTGACTTGTGCCTTGTAGATGGTGGCAAGGCTTTGGGGAGTCAGGAGGTGAGTCACTCGCCGCAGAATACCCAGCCTCTGACCTGCTCTCGTAGCCACAGTATTTATATGGCTGGTCCAGTTAAGTTTCTGGTCAATGGTGACCCCCAGGATGTTGATGGTGGGGGTTTCGGCGATGGTAATGCCGTTGAATGTCAAGGGGAGGTGGTTAGACTCTCTCTTGTTGGAGATGGTCATTGCCTGGCACTTATCTGGCGCGAATGTTACTTGCCACTTATGAGCCCAAGCCTGGATGTTGTCCAGGTCTTGCTGCATGCGGGTATGGACTGCTTCATTATCTGAGGGGTTGCGAATGGAACTGAACACTGTGCAGTCATCAGCGAACATCCCCATTTCTGACCTTATGATGGAGGGAAGGTCATTGATGAAGCAGCTGAAGATGGTTGGGCCAAGGACACTGCCCTGAGGAACTCCTGCAGCAATGTCCTGGGGCTGAGATGATTGGCCTCCAACAACCACTACCATCTTCCTTTGTGCTAGGTATGACTCCAGCCACTGGAGAGTTTTCCCCCTGATTCCCATTGACTTCAATTTTACTCTGGCTCCTTGGTGCCACACTCGGTCAAATGCTGCCTTGATGTCAAGGGCAGTCACTCTCACCTCACCTCTGGAATTCAGCTCTTTTGTCCATGTTTGGACCAAGGCTGTAATGAGGTCTGGAGCCGAGTGGTCCTGGTGGAACCCAAACTGAGCATCGGTGAGCAGGTTATTGGTGAGTAAGTGCCGCTTGATAGCACTGTCGACGACACCTTCCATCACTTTGCTGATGATTGAGAGTAGACTGATGGGGCGGTAATTGGCCGGATTGGATTTGTCCTGCTTTTTGTGGACAGGACATACCTGGGCAATTTTCCACATTGTCGGGTAGATGCCAGTGTTGTAGCTGTACTGGAACAGCTTGGCTAGAGGCGCAGCTAGTTCAGGAGCACAACTCTTCAGCACTACAGCCGGGATGCTGTCGGGGCCCATAGCCTTTATTGTATCCAGTGCACTCAGCCATTTCTTGATATCAGGTGGAGTGAATCGAATTGGCCGAAGACTGGCTTCCGCGATGGTGGGGATATCGGGAGGAGGCTGAGATGGATCATCCACTCGGCACTTCTGGCTGAAGATGATTGCAAACGCTTCAGCCTTGTCTTTTGCACTCACGTGCTGGACTCCGCCATCATTGAGAATGGGGATGTTTGCAGAGCCTCCTCCTCCCGTTAGTTGTTTAATTGTCCACCACCATTCACGACTGGATGTGGCAGGACTGCAGAGCTTTGATCTGATCCGTTGGTTGTGGAATCGCTTAGCTCTGTCTATAGCATGTTGCTTCCGCTGTTTAGCATGCATGTAGTCCTGTGTTGTAGCTTCACCAGGTTGGCACCTCATTTTTAGGTACGCCTGGTGCTGCTCCTGAGAAGGACAAGAGCAGCAATGTTGTTGGAACCTCGTTATCGCCAAGATTCCCTCCTAATTGCACTCCACCCCAACATGCCTTTCCTTCATCGTCGCTGGGTCAGCGTCCTGGAATTCCCTACCTAACACTCTTGTGGGAACGCCATCATCATAAGGACATTAGCGGTTCAAGGAGAAGGAGGCCCATCACCACCATCCCAGGGCAACCAGGGATGGGGGAATAAATGTGGCCTTGGCGGCACCACAACCAGAGAACAAATACTAAAAAAAAACTAAAAAGAATAAAAAAGTAGGAAGTGCAAAACAGGGTAATCAGCATTGGAAGGAAGGGTCTTGCCTGAAAGGTTAACTTTATATAGCTTCAATGTCACATAGGAACAGGAGTAGGCCATTGAGCCCCTCAAAATTGTTCTGCCATTCAATTGGATCATGGCTGATCTGTATCTCAACTCCATTTACCCGTCTTGGTTCCATAACCCTTAATACCCTTGCTAAACAAAAATCTATCAATCTCAGTTTTGAAATTTTCAATTGACCCCCAGCCTCCACAGCTTTTTTTTGGGGGGGAAGAGAGTTCCAGCTTTCATTTTAAGTTGGTCTCTATCCTTTCCTTGCGTTGGACAAGAGATGCTCTGTGACTAAATTCTTGTAGGGAAAAATGTTGTGTTGGGGAAGGGGGCAGTGGGTGTTGGGCACAGAAGGGAATGAGAAAATGGTCGACCTTTCAGAGCTGGAGCCAGAAGAGACATATTCCTTTGCCATCTGCTGGGTGGAGATTGCGTGTTTAGCAAATAGTAAGGAACTGGCAGTCTTTTTAAAGCCTCATGTGGAATTGGCAGTATAGGGGACCGATGCCATGTTCAGTAAGGCAGGAAGTCGAATCGAGTAGATGCCCCACTCCATCTCTAGTCCAGCTGGCTAATTTGTCATTAACGCCTTTTATCTTCATAGAATCGTAGAATGATACAACACAGAAGGAGGCCACTCGGCCATCGTGCCTATGCCGGCTTTTTGAAAGAGCTATCCAATTATTCTCACCCCCCCCCCCCCACCCCCGCCCTTTCCCCGTAGCCCTGTAAATTTTTGAAAGTTAATATTGAATCTGCTTCCACCACCCTTTCAGGCAGTGCATTCCAGATCATAACCATGTGCTGCATAAAAAATAATTTCACCGCCTCTATGGTTCTTTTGCTGCTTATCTTTCTTCAAGAAGCTTTTTTCTGGAGCTTTCATAGAATGACTTTTGAAAATACAGATACGTTATATCGATGGCCCTCGTCCTCTATTGGTAGCCAGCTGCTTAAGTGTTCCTGTAGATTCATAAGACGCGGGCTGCTGCTTCTGGAACCTTGTTGACTATCCTGTGGCCTCTGCGCTCTTGAGTTGAACATTGTTATTGTTTTGTTTTTCAGAAAGGGATTACAACAGCCTCTGTGACAAGCAACCGATTGGAAGGCACCTCTTCAGGCAGTTCTGTGAGACTCGGTTGGAATTAAAGAGATGTATTGAATTCCTGGACGCAGTGGTAAGTCTTTACTTTGTCTGACCTTTACGCCCAAGTAGGAACATAGGAATTGCTAGACGCAAAAAGACCGTCTAGTTCGCCTTCTGGTAGTTGCATGATACAACGATAATGGAGTTGTTGACTAATCATGGCAATCAATCTCTATCATATAAGATTCTGAGAGGGTTTGACAGCGTAGATGCTGAGAGGTTGGTTCCCCTGGCTGGAGAGTCTAGAACTAGGGAGCATAGTCTCAGGATAAGGAATTGGTCATTTAAGACTGAAATGAGGCGGAATTTCTCCACTCAGAAGCTTGTGAATCTTTGGAATTCTCTACCTCAGAGGGTTGCGGCTGCTGAGTCATTGAATATGCTCATGGCTGAGAGAGAGAGGTTTTTGGACTCTAGGGGAATTAAGGGTCATGGGGGTCGGGCAGGAAAGTTGAGTTGAGATCGAAGATCAGCCATGATCTGATTGAATGGCGGAGCAGGCCCGAGGGGCCGTATGGCCTGCTCCTGCTCCCATTTCTTATGTTCTATCAATTAGTCTACAACAGATCCAGACATGAGGTGAGGAAAACTTCTAGTGGTGGATAGCTTTGGGAACCATAGATCGAAGTTTACCTGTTCCTCCCAAGCATGTCGTATGATTTACCCTCACTTGTTGACAGCTACATTACCTGGTTGAAGTCCAAATCAAGCTTCAGCTTCATTCACACAAGAGTATCACAGACAGACTAGAAGCCATTCATTTGTTTCACAAGATGGTCTAAGTTGACCAGCACGCACCATGATGGAGCAGGGTTATCTTGTATGTGAATCGATGCAGGATTCACTTATGATTTATCACAAGCTGTTTAAACCTCTTGTGTTAGTAGGGGGTATGTATGTGTCAAATGAAGGAATAAAAAGAAAGAAACAAACAAACAAAGACTTGCATTCATAGAGCGCCTTTCACAACCTCAGGGCGTCCCAAAGCTCTTTACAGCCAATGAAGTACTTTTGAAGTGTAGTCACTGTTGTAATGTAGGAAACGCAGTAGTCAGTTTGGACACAACAAGGTCCCACAAACAGCAATTTGATAATGACCAGGTAATCTGTTGGTTGAGGGATAAATATTGGCCAGGACATTGTGGAGAACTCCCCTGCTCTTCTTCAAAATAGTGCCATAGGATCTTCTACATCCACCTGAAAGGGGCAGACAGGTCCTCGGTTTAATATCTCATCCGAAAGACGGCACCTCAGACTGTGCAGCACTCCCTCAATGCAGCACTGGGAATGTCAGCCTAGATTATGTGCTCAAGTCTCTGAAGTGGGGCTTGAACCCACAACCCTCTGACTCAGAGGTGAGTGTGAAGATATGTTCTCACAAAGAAAAAGGGTGGTACTCCCAAATCTAGAGCCCCCTGGAAGTCAAGAAGCATACAAGGTAGGATAAGGTTAAAAAAAAAGGGGAAGCTTATGTCAGATACCAATAGCTCAATACCGCAGAAAGCCTAGAGGAGTATAGAAAGTGCAGGGCTGGAATTAAAAAGGAAATTAAGAAAGCAAAGAGAGGGCATGAAAAATATTGGCAAGGAAAACCCAAAGATGTTTTATAAATACATAAAGAGCAAGAGGATAACTATGAAAAGAGTAGGGCCTATTAGAGACCAAAAAGGTAACCTATGTGTGGAGGTGGAAGATGTGGGTATGGTTCTTAATGAATACTTTGAGTCTGTCTTCACAGAAGAGGGGGACAATGCTGACATTGTAGTTAAGGAGGAGGAGTGTGAAATATTGGATGGGATAAACATAGTGAGGGAAGAAATATTAAGGGGATTAGCATCTTTGAAAGTAGATAAATGGCCAGGCCCGGATGAAATGTATCCCAGGCTGTTAAGAGAAGGAAGGAAATAGTGGAAGCTCTGACCGTCATTTTCTGATCCTCCCCGGATACAGGTGAGGTGCCGGAGGATTGGAGGACTGCTAACGTTGTACCATTGTTTAAAAAGGGAGAAAGGGATAGACCGAGTAATTGGAGGCCAGTCAGCCTAACTTTGGTGGTGGGCAAATTAGTGGAAACAATTCTGAAAGATAGTATTAATCATCATTTAGAAAGGCACAGATTAATCAAGGACAGTCAGCGTGGATTTTTTAAGGGAAGGTCATACCTGACCAACTTGATTGAATTTTTTGTGGAGGTAACAATGAGGGTCAATGAGGGCAGCACATTTGATGTAGTTTACATGGATTTTAGCAAGGCTTTTGACAAGGTCCCACATGGCAGACTGGTCAGAAAAGTAAAAGCCCATGGGAAGGTGGCAAGTTGGATCCAAAATTGGCTCAGTGGCAGGAAGCAAAGGGTAATGGTCAATGGGTGTTTTTGTGACTGGAATGCTGTTTCCAGTGGAGTTCTGCAAGGCTCAGCACTAGGTCCCTTGTTTTTTTGTGGTATATATCAATGATTTAGACTTAAATGCAGGGGGCATGATTAGGAAATTTGCAGATAATACAAAAAAATTGCCATGTGGTTGGTAGTGAGGAGGAAAGCTGTAGACTGCAGGAAGATATCAATGGACTGGTCAGGTGGGCAGAAAAGTGGCAAATGGAATTCAATCCGGAGAAGTGTGAGGTAATGCGCTTGGGAAGGGCAAACAAGACAAGGGAATACACAATAAATGGGAGGATACTGAGAGGTGTAGAGCAAGTGAGGGACCTTGGAGTGCATGTCCACAGATCCCTGAAGGTAGCAGGACAAGTAGATAAAGAGGTTAAGAAGGCATATGGGATACTTTCCTTTATTATCTGAGGCACAGAATATAAGAGCAGGGAGGTTATGCTAGAACTGTATAAATCACTAGTTATGCCACAGCTAGAGGACTGCGTACAGTTCTAATCACCACATTACAGGAAAGAGGTGTTTGTACTAGAGAGGGTACAGAGAAGATTTATGAGGATGTTGCCAGGACTGGAGAATTTTAGCTATGAGGAAAGATTGGATAGGCTGGGGTTGTTTTCTTTGGAACAGAGGAGGCTGAGGGGCGATTTAACTGAGGTATAAAATTATGAGGGGCCTAGATAGAGTGGATAGGAAGGACATATTTCCCTTAGCGGAGGGGTCAATAACCAGGGGGCATAGATTTAAAGTAATTGGTAGAAGGATTAGAGGGGACTTTGAAACTGTAGTGGTCCCAATACAAAACCCCCTGGGGCACCCCCATTCATGATTCCACCCCCCCCCCCCCACAAACCCAACACAGCGTCCTCTAACAAGTACCTGTTGTTTTCTGTCCTTCAGCCAATTTCGCGTCCATTCACGTGGTTTTTACCCTGAATCCCCGCGGCTTTGATTTTTCACTAAAATCCTCAGGGGAAAAAAAATTCACCCAGAGGGTGGTGGGGGTTTGGAACTCGCTGCCTGGAAAGGTGGTAGAGGCAGAAACCCTCATCGCATTTAGAAGGTGCTTGGATGTGCACCTGAAGTGCCGTAACCTACAAGGCTACGGACCAAGAGCTGAAAAGTGGGATTAGGCTGGATGACTCTTTTTCGGCCGGCACAGACATGATGGGTCGAATGGCCTTCTTCTTTGCTGTAAATTTCTATGATTCTACCCACTGAGCCACTGCTGACAAATTTGCTAATGGCCCATAAGAAATGTAAAGGACGAGAAAAGGTCATTCAGCCCACTGAAGCTCAACCCTCTAGTATACTAAGTCAACCAGTCTAGTGCATTTTGAATGTCTTAAGTGTTGAGTTGCAGATGTAAAACATAACAGTAAGAAAGTCTGTACTTCAAGAGTAGGAGGGTAGACAGATGTGATGTGAACCGGAAAAGGCACAAATGGGGCTGAAACAGAACATAAGCACAAGCTAGTTAATTCTCCGAATGATTACTTCCTCCAAGTATTCACAAGGGAAGGCATGAGTGAAGTGCCCTCCTTAATGACTTCAATAGAACTGAAAATGGAAGTTTTACACAGGCTGAAATAGCTCCAAACAAACCTAACCCCAGGGACAGGTGTTATTTATCCCAGAGTGCTGAGAGAGACCGGGGAGCAGTTCCCTGGGGTATTCAAAGTCTTCACGGAAGTTGCTCGACACTGGGAAGGTACCAGTAGATTGGAAATGGGGTAAAACCATTGGAAATCGTGTGAAATAATGGATTTGAAACTTGGGAATAAGTGTGAGGATTATCTCTACAGTATCTGAGTAAACAGAAGGGAAGGTGCTGCCTGACCAAGCTCCTTAACTTTTTGGAGGAAGTGACATCCCATGTAGGCTGCGGTAGGCCTTACAACAAGTTGTACCTGGACATCCAAAAGGCATTTGACAAAGTTCCACACGAGGCTTTTAGTGAAAAATCAAAGCCGCGGGGATTCAGGGTAAAAACCACGGGAATGGACACGAAATTGGCTGAAGGGTAGGAAAAAGCAGGTACTTGTTAGAGGAGCTGTGTTGAGTTTGTGGGGGGTGGGAAATCATGAATGGGGGTGCCCCCGGGGGTTTGTTATTGGGACCACTACAGTTTCAAAGTTACGTTTGGTGACTTGGATTCAGAAACTTGATGAAAATTGTTCAAATTTGAAGATGTTGTCAAACTAGGTGAATGCAGAGCAAGCAGCTCAGAAATTAGAATGAGTTGGACAAAAAGTGTCATTGGGTAGAATGACAGGAGATGAAATGTGAAGTACTACACATAGGAAGGACAAATGGGCGATACATGTACTCCATGAGTGGTGTTGGAAGAAGCTGTGCATGAGCTTGAAAGGAACCTAGGAGTTTTCAGTAGATGCAACACTCAATGGGGTAGAGTTTCTGCCTTGGGCGCAATTGCGCCCAAGGCAGAAACTCCACCCCATTGAGTGTTACGTCTACTAAGAACTCCATAATGGTCTCGAAATTGTGCTGGTTAGATTAGGCTTCATGTTTCTGCTAAAATTCATTTGCATAATTGCAAGTGTGAAATCGTCCCATGAACCAGCATAATCGGGCAGCGTAATGGAAGGTAATTGTTTCTTCTTTATTTCTTTCCATTTAAAAAGTATTCCTTGATGTATTTAAGAGTGCTAACCTGGAGCAGTTTTATTAATACAGCTGAAAATGGGTTTTCTTCACCAAAAATAAGCATTTTCAATAAGGGTGTCCAGTCCCCCCGCCTGTGAGTAACCTGATTCCAAATCACTGAAAATGACTTTTAAAAAAAATACTGAACCATTTAATAGTTCCATTGGTGTACACTAGTCAGTTTCTGAGTAAATTAAATACTTTTCGATATGAGAACACTTTTAAGACGTGCCGACTCGTGCCTGTGAGCCTAAGAAAATGAGCACAGTTGAAGAGCGTTCCCATCCAGCGGAATCTGGCGATTTCGACCTGGGGGCGTGGCCAGTTTTGTGGGCGGGGCCTGTCTCCGGTGAATGGAATGTTGAACCAGCGTTATAGATCGCAGAAAACACGAACTCAAGTGGATTTGGTTGTAACTCACTTTGGTTTAAAACCCCCCCGATCTTTTGCGCTGTTTCAGCTGATTCTGCCTGGATTGTGCTGATATAACTCGCGGAAATTCCACCCCAACATCTCTAACCAATGCAGAGCAGCAATCCGCAAAGCCGTGCTACAAGAACGGTCGGGAGTATGTCTGTTCAGACTGAGAACGGCCTCGTCCTGGTCACTGAGACACGGGGGAGAGACACTCGAGTGCTGAAAGCAGCTCAGAGGGGAGCCACGAGGCTGATTCCTGATGCGTGAGATCTGACTTACGAGGAAAGACTGGAGAAACTTGGACTTCAAACGTTTGGGCCTTGAAAGAAGGCATCTCGGAAAGAGGTGACCTTTTGTAGAGGTACGGGGGGGAAAAAAAAAGTAAATCTGGAGAAATAACCTCAATCTAAATTGCAAGAGGGCCGCAGGTTCGAACTTGCAAAAAGTAAATTTTGAACTTATGCCAGGAAGTTGTTCTTCGCGAGAATCCGGGAGCAGGGATAAATTTCTCGGGAACTTTCTGCGGAAATTGAAGTGGTTTGGTCAAGTGGAGTCTATGTGTGGTCTGTGGAAAGAGGGGGGACGTGCTTGATGAGCTGGTGCTTTCTCAATTTCACATGGTGATGAATAAGACTGTTGATGCATCTGCCGGGAAGCCCTTGGCACCTTGCCCAGCTACTCGTGGCGACTGCGATCTACTTATCAGTCCTACGTGAGTTGCTATGGAAAGAAACACCAACTATCTGATAGAATCTGAGGATGGCCTTTGATCCAGTTCTCATACAGTCACTCCGTAGAACAGACAAGTGGCTCCCTGGTGATGCATAGTATGTCGTTGAGCTTCTAGATGTGAGTCAACCTGAAGGAAAAATTCATAGGTGGGTCAGTCCACAGCTGCATTCTAATAGCTGGCATGATACCAACTGGGTAATTATAATTGGGAAACAAACAGGTACATTCAGGTTTGGGAACTGAATTCACTTCATTTTTTCTCTCTGCTAATTTTCCCTCCTCACCATTCCCAAATTTCTTGATGGCTGGAAAAGAAAGAGTTGCATTTATACAGCGCCTCTCACGATCTCAGGACGTCCCAAAGCGCTGCACAGCCAATGAAGTACTTTTGAAGTGTAGTCACTGTTGTAATGTAGGAATTGTGGTAGCCAAGTTTTACGCACAGCAAGGTCCCACAAGCAGCAATGAGGTAATGACCAGATAATCTGTTTTAGGTGTTTACGGTGTTAGTTGAGGGATTAATGTTGGCCAGGACACCGGGGAGAACTCCCCTGCTCCTCTTCGAATAGTGGCCATGGGATCATTTACGTCCATGAGAGGGCAGACAGGACCTCAGTTTAACGTCTCTTCCGAAAGATGGCACTTCCGACAGTGAAGCACTCCTTCAGTGTTGCACCAGGAGTGTGATCCTGGATTACGTGCTCAAGCCTCTGGAGTGGGACTTGAACCCATGATGTTCTGACTCAGGCGAGCGTACTACCCACTGAGCCACAGCTATTTGGATGATTTAACAGAAATGGTCAAAAAGACAAAGTGAAGGATGTTTCTCAATCATAAATGTGCACCATTCTAAAAAATATGGTAATGCAATCAACTGTTGTGTAATGGATTGGGTTTAAATTATTTAAACCTTACATATACAGTAAGTGGCTTTGTTGCTCTTTAAAGCAGTGAATAGTTGGGTCTATGGACCAGGTTTGGTCCCCAGTCTGTGCTAAGTTAGTTGACAAACAGGGTGTTACAATCGTTGTCCCCTTGGGATAGGGAGGGCTAAGTTGGCTTGCGTTCCTGCTCCTTATCACTAGGTTGTCTTCTTCAACTTTTCAGTATTCTGGATCGTGTTTCCCCTCAGTTTACTTTTCTCCGGCCAAAATGAGTTCATTTTCTCAAGCCCGTCTTCATGACAAAGTAACCTGAGGTCTAGAATCGACACGTTGTAATGTAACATCCCTTTTTGCGTCGAGTGGCCCGACTGTACTACGCTTCACGTAAAGATTAGTGAGGAGGATTTAAAATTGTTTGGCAGCTAAGGAGGGGGGAAAAAAAGACTTCTTGACCCAGGGAAGCTCAACCCTGTTAGGTTTTTGGGTTTATAACTCAATATCCCTGGACCACTCTCCATAGGCGAGCCCTCACTCCCTATGACCCCGAGCGAACCTGCACCTGCCCACTATCTATTTTGTGGTGAGCCCATGGATCGCACAGAAGATCCAGGCTGACCTAATGGTCGATGAAGAGTGCCATGGAATCTGGGACCTTGATGCTGCTGGAACGCAAGAGACCAACCAGCTCCTTCTGTATCTGTAAATCGGTGAACGTGCCTGGAATGCGGCACAGATTGGCAGGATGCTGCTTGAATACCCACAATTTCAAGGCGTTGAGTGCCAGTCTTATCTCTTGCCAACTTCCAGTCTTTACAGAGAATGTACAGCACAGAAACTGGCCATTCGGCCCAGCAGGTCCATGCCGGTGTTTATGCTCCACGTGAGTCTCCTCTCCCCCCGCACTTCTTCATCTAACCCTATCGATATATGCTTCTGTTCCCTTCTCCCTCATGTGTTTATCCAGCTTCCCCTTAAATGTCACCTCAGATGCTCCTTTTACCCTGTCAGCTTCAAAATACGTCTTAGGTTGAAACTGGTGAAAGGCAAATTTCGGGTTGATGTCCAGAAGTTCTTCACAGAGTGACCGACACCCGGAATGGACTTCCTGGTGTGGGAGTGAAATTGTCAGAGATCGAGAGTTGAATGCCGTGATGGGGGACTGCGGATTTAGATGGATGAGCTGAGTTGGGCCAAATCGCCTTCCTTGTCAAACAAAACTCAATTATCCTTGAGCAACGTTGGAGGTTAGGAGGATTTCCACCCACCTCCCCCGGACAGGATAGTGAATATGTGGAACTGAGCGCCAAAAATGGTAGGTAGTTCTGTGTCTTTTGTCAAGGACTTTGATCAATACCGATTGAGAGAAGATTGGTGGGTCACAGATCTATTAAGGGGCTTGTTTAGTTAATGAGGTTAGGAGGAGAGTATACAGATGTTGGGTCCCAGAGAGAGACCAAGACCATGCCCTGCACGTACTGAGAGAGAGAGCTGACTTGATGGGCCGAATGGTCTCTGCTTGTTCCAAGTGTTCTTTTCACCTTCTTGATATTTACCTTGTATCAGGAGATGCGTTTAGCAGAGGTTAGGGATTTCCCACAGGGAAGAAAAGTAGGTTGTGAAGTGAGTCACCTTGGGATGCTCTCGTACACCGTAGCAAGGTCAAGGATGGTGTTTGGAAAGGTCTGGGAGGACGTGGGAACCAAAAGGCGAGGAGGGGGTGGGAGGACGTGGGAACCAAAAGGCGAGGAGGGGGTGGGAGGTGAATATCATCATGGAAGAGGTGCACAAAGTTCTCTTGAAATGTGCTCAAAGTTCTCTTGAAATGTGCTCCATCGGGCAGTGTCATGAAGTGGTTAAGACGTTGCCTTGTTGCTGTGACTTGTCCTGCACTGTTCCTTCCCATTGCTAACTCTGCTGCCCACCGGTGGTTAATCACGGAGCGAAAACTCGAGCTAACAGCTCCCTCTCGGCTGCCGAACACCAAATGGCGCAGAGGGAGACGTGGATAAGGAGGCAAAAAAAAAATGCAACGCTGGGAATAGAAATGTTACGGACAGGGAATGAAGAATCAAACAATAAAAACTTGCATTTATATAGCGCCTTTAACGTAGCAAAACGTCCCAAGGCGCTTCGCAGGAGAGTCAACAGCCAGAAATCGACACCACGCCAAAGAAGGAGACATTAGGACAGGTAACCAAAAGCTTGGTCAAGGAGGTTTTATGGAGCATCTTAAAAGAGGAAAGAGAAGCGAAGAGGTTTGGGGACGGAATTCCAGAGCTTAGGGCCCAGACGGCTGGCGGCATGGCCGCCAATGGTGGCGTGAGGGAAATGGAGGGATGCACAAGAGGCCCGAGGTGGAGGGTCGCAGAGATCTAGGAGGGTTGTAGGGCTGAAGAAGGTTACAGAGACAGGGAGGGGCGGTGCCATGGTGGGATTTGAAGACGAGGAGAAACAAAGAGAGGAAAGCCAGTAGAGGTAGCGAACCAAGACTAGAAAATCGGATTCTAGCACAGTACCTGATCCAAGAGAGGGTGCTGTTGAGTTCCTCTCTGTCGTCACATCCGAGGAAGCCAATATGGGAACACGCGACTGTTCAATTTCTTACCTGGGCTCTACAGTACTACTGACCATGTTCTGATAATGATACCGTTTTTGTTTCCAGGCTGATTATGAAGTGGCTCCAGATGAGAAGAGACGGGATTACGGACTCCAGCTTTTAGAGACCTATTTCAACAATGGGGTAGGTTCTTTTCCAACTTTTCCACAAAACTGTGCGCACTTGAAATAATTCATTATTTTTTTGACGCACAGTTGTGGAGAAATTCCATTTGTGAAATTTTCTATTCGCGGTTCTGAGATTTAAAAATACGTCCAGCCAAGTTTAAATTCTGAACCCCTTGTCCTTTGCTCTGCCCTCAAGAAAAAGCATTTGATATGCCTGTGACAGAAAATTTGATTGATTGTTTTCTCTCCTCCTTTTCTTGCCAGTTTCCCTCTCTGTCGCGCCCCTCTCTGAATCTGCTTCCACCACCCTTTCAGGCAGTGCCTTCCAGATCATAACAACTCGCTGCGTAAAAATATTTCTCCTCATCTCCCCTCTGGAAGTTTTGCCAATTAGCTTAAATCTGTGTCCTCTGGTTACCGATCTTCCTGCTAATGGAAACAATTTCTCCTTATTTACGCTATCAAAACCCTTCATAATTTTGAACACCTCGATTAAATCTTCTCTGATCTAAGGAGAACAACCCCAGCTTCTCCGGTCTCTCCACATAACTGAAGTTTAGTCATTCAACTAAGTTTGGGGAGCTAAGTTTTTTGTGCATTCGGTGCCTACATTTATGACCGTGGTGACAATCCACAACCGCAGATGTTACACGTCAGGAAACATGCACCGTTTTAAATGCACAAAGGCTTTCGACGCTTAACTTTGTGAAGTGTTTTGCTGCAGTCCATGTGTTTCGAATTTGTTTGTAGAAAAGGCTAGTCTTTTTAAGAGATTGCTGGCTGTGATTGGCGGGTTGCGGGTCGGGGGGGAGAGGGTTTTAACCATTGACAATTAACTGCTAAAAGTGGTGATGGTTGTATAGAACAGAGCGCCCAGGGCGACTGTGGAGGTAGATGGCGCCCCATCAGCATCTATCCCCAGCGTGAGGCACTACCGCGCAGGCAGGGAGAGATTCTGAGGGCGAATAAAACTGCTCCTCTTCTGCAAAGAACTGAATGATCAGTTCAGGAGCAGCTGTGCCATCAGGGAGCAGAACGCAGGTGCTTTTCTAGAACTTTCTTCTTACGGCCAGGTTACAATCTGGGCTGTGGCGTCCCTGGAGGATGCTGAGCAGAGGCACTTAATATTTCACACAGGACCATGTTGCCTTTCTGACGTTGCTGATACCCAACTTGTCTTCTTCACTCAGCCCGGAACCCTGCTGCTCTGTACGGCTCAGCTACTTGCTCTGTTAACCTGTTGAGCCAAGAGGGCAGCCTAGCTATTGAGGGTAAAACGTCAGTGTGGGGGGGGGGGGGGCGCATGGTAGAGGGGACTGATTTAGACAGATATCTTGGCCGGCCTTCCATCCTCCATAAACTTGAGCTCATCCAAAACTGAATCCTAACTCGCACCAAGTCCCGTTCACCCATCACCCCCTGTGCTCTCTGACCTACACTGGCTCCCGTCCGGCAACGCCTCGATTTTAAAATTCTCATCCTTGTGTTCAAAACCCTCCATGGCCTCGCCCCTCCCTATCTCTGTAACCTCCTCCAGCCCTACGACGCTCCGAGATCTCTGCGCTCCTCCTATTCCTGCCTCTTGCGCATCCCCGATTTTCTTCGCTTCACCATTGGCGGCCGTGCCTTCAGCTGCCTAGGCCCTGAGCTCTGGAATTCCCTCCCTAAACCCCTCTCCGCCTCTCGAACTCTCCCATCTCCTTTCAGACGCTCCTTAAAACCTACCTCTTTGACCAAGCTTTTGGTCACCCATCCTAATATCTCTTTATGTGTAAAATTTTGTCCGATTGCGTTCCTGTGAAGCGCCTTGGGATGTTTTACTATGTTAAAGGCGCTATATAAATGCAAGCTGCTGTCGTTGAGTAATAATCCATGTAATGCTGGTGTGGTGTTGTGTGTTTGCAGTCAGCGGCCCATTTACCTGAAGTGCCTGCGGACACGGTGAGGCAATGTAAGGAGAAACTGGAGCAGAGTCCTTGCAAGGATCTCTTTACAGAGTGCACTAAGTAAGTCGTGGTTCTCTATACTTGCGTGCATTGCATTTGAGCAGATGATTGGAAATTTTGTGTGTGTGTGTATATATAATAAAAGAAAATTAATGGCGAGCATTGTAACAGCAACGCACATTTACACAGTGCGCCCCACGTGACAGAAACTTTGAGCGCTTTGCGAGGAGGAGAAAGGAGGGACGGAGAGCGGGGAAAGGAAGGACATTTTAGTATGTTTGGAAGGAGACGTTTTTTTAAAAAAAAAGAAAAACTGTGCCATTGCCGGAAATGCTGGACAGGCACAACAGGCCAAGCAGCTTCTGTAAAGAAAAAAACCGGTTGAAGCATTTGGTAGAGGCCCATTGCCTGAACTGAAAAAGGAAGGGCAAGAGAGATTCTTTTAAAGGACTGATCAGCAAAACAACCAGAGGCGAGATGAGGGGAAATGTTCTTATGCAACGATCTGGAATGCTTGGCCTGAAGGGGCGGTGGAAGCAGATTCAGTAATAACTTTCAAAAGGGAATTAGATAAATACTTGAAATGGTAAAATTTGCAGGACTATGGGGAAAGAGCAGGGGGGAATGGGGACTAAATGGATAGCTCTCTCTCAAAGAGCCAGCGCAGGTATGGCGAGCTGAATGACCTCCTCCTGTGCTGTAAGATTCTGTGATTCAAACAGTCGGGGGGGGAAACGGGAGGGCAACGGGTCATGGGTCAAAGGTACAAGATTGCCAGCAAGCTTTGCCAAGAAGCAGTGATGGTAGTGGGGCTTGCACCCATGAGCTCCTGGCTCTGAGGCGAGAGTGCTACCCACTGAGCCAAGGCTGCCACCTTGTCAAATGGAAACTTCAGCACACAAGGAGGCTATGATTCCAAGTCTTAATACCTGCCCTATTAGTTGGATAATGGTATGTAGCTTGGAGTACCCTTTGGGAAGGCGGGGGAAAGGAAAGGGTGAGTGATTGAAAACGATTAACAGTTGCCAAGTTGGAACCAAAACCTTGCCACGAGTAACTTGTGCTCCAAACCATCACCTACATTGGCGGAAGGGAAGATTAGTTGAAAATAGTTTATAGATGTTTAATGACTTGGACCAAGGTGAGGAAAAATTTCTTCACTCAGAGGGTTGTGAATCTTTGCAGTTCTCTACCGCAGAGGGCTGTGGATGCTCAGTCGTTGAATATGTTCAAGACTGAGATCGATGAATATTTGGACACTAGGGGAATCAAGGGATATGGGGATAGGGCGGGAAAGTGGAGTTGAGGTCGAAGATCAGCCATGATCTGATTGAATGGCGGAGCAGGCCCGAGGGGCCGTACGACCTACTCCTGCTCCTATTTCTTATGTTCTTATGGTTCTTGTTAAGAGCCAGCTTTTTTTAAGACCTGTTGCAGGGTGGGGCGGGGGAGGGGGGTGCAATTTTGTGAATCAGTGCTCCCCCAACAAGGACCCTCGCCAGTCAATGAGTGTGGTATGTGATGCCCTACAATGGGACAAACTGGGTTGTACTGTAAGTGAGCGTCCTGCTCTGGATCCCTCCCCCCACTCCACCCGTCAATCACAGCCCTGTCGGCTTGGTTCTATTCCGTTTGCTACCAATCCCCTTCCCCTGGGGAAAGACAGCAAGCTCACAAACACTTTGTTGTTTTTTTTATCCCCTTCTCCTTGTGGGTGGCGACTGATCGAAAGCGTGTGCAGATGGGACTGTGCTGAGGTGAACTTAAACTTTGTTTTTCTCGAACCGTGTCCCTGCATGTTTGCTGCAATCGCCAGAGGGGAGAACAAGAGATTGGAAGAGTTTCAGTTTCAGTAATGTTTTGAATGTGTGTGTGTGTGTGTGTGTTGTTATGGAATTGGAGAGAAGGGTGGGTGTAATAACGTCGTACATTTTAGAATGGAAGAAGATAGTAATCATTAAGGGGGGGGGGAAGGAGAGTATTAATGCTGCACACAATTGGAAGGCAGGAGAAGGAAGGAGAGAATAATCATGGAGAGTGAGGGAGGAGGGTGGGGAATAATCCTGTAGAGTGAGGGAGGAGGAGGGGGGGGAATAATCCTGTAGAGTGAGGGAGGAGGAGGGGGGGGAACCCTGTAGAGTGAGGGAGGAGGAGGGGGGGGAACCCTGTAGAGTGAGTGAGGGAGGAGGAGGGGGGGGAATCCTGTAGAGTGAGGGAGGAGGAGGGGGGGAATCCTGTAGAGTGAGGGAGGAGGAGAGGGGGGGGTTAATCCTGTAGAGTGAGGGAGGAAGGGGGGGTTAATCCTGTAGAGTGAGGGAGGAGGAGGGGGGAAATCCTGTGGAGTGAGGGAGGAGGAAGGGGGGAACCCTGTAGAGTGAGGGAGGAGGAGGGAGGGTTAATCCTGTAGAGTGAGGGAGGAAGGGGGGGTTAATCCTGTAGAGTGAGGGAGGAGGAGGGGGGGTTAATCCTGTAGAGTGAGGGAGGAGGAGGGGGGGTTAATCCTGTAGAGTGAGGGAGGAGGAGGGGGGGTTAATCCTGTAGAGTGAGGGAGGAGGAGGGGGGTTAATCCTGTAGAGTGAGGGAGGAAGGGGGGGTTAATCCTGTAGAGTGAGGGAGGAAGGGGGGGTTAATCCTGTAGAGTGAGGGAGGAGGAGGGGGGGTTAATCCTGTAGAGTGAGGGAGGAGGAGGGAGGGAATCCTGTAGAGTGAGGGAGGAGGAGGGGGGGTTAATCCTGTAGAGTGAGGGAGGAGGAGGGGGGGAACCCTGTAGAGTGAGGGAGGAAGGGGGGGTTAATCCTGTAGAGTGAGGGAGGAGGAGGGGGGGTTAATCCTGTAGAGTGAGGGAGGAGGAGGGGGGGTTAATCCTGTAGAGTGAGGGAGGAGGAGGGGGGTTAATCCTGTAGAGTGAGGGAGGAAGGGGGGGTTAATCCTGTAGAGTGAGGGAGGAAGGGGGGGTTAATCCTGTAGAGTGAGGGAGGAGGAGGGGGGGTTAATCCTGTAGAGTGAGGGAGGAGGAGGGAGGGAACCCTGTAGAGTGAGGGAGGAAGGGGGGGTTAATCCTGTAGAGTGAGGGAGGAGGAGGGGGGGTTAATCCTGTAGAGTGAGGGAGGAGGAGGGGGGGTTAATCCTGTAGAGTGAGGGAGGAGGAGGGGGGGTTAATCCTGTAGAGTGAGGGAGGAGGAGGGGGGGAACCCTGTAGAGTGAGGGAGGAGGAGGGGGGGTTAATCCTGTAGAGTGAGGGAGGAAGGGGGGGTTAATCCTGTAGAGTGAGGGAGGAGGAGGGGGGGTTAATCCTGTAGAGTGAGGGAGGAGGAGGGGGGGTTAATCCTGTAGAGTGAGGGAGGAGGAGGGGGGTTAATCCTGTAGAGTGAGGGAGGAGGAGGGGGGGTTAATCCTGTAGAGTGAGGGAGGAAGGGGGGGTTAATCCTGTAGAGTGAGGGAGGAAGGGGGGGTTAATCCTGTAGAGTGAGGGAGGAGGAGGGGGGGTTAATCCTGTAGAGTGAGGGAGGAGGAGGGGGGGTTAATCCTGTAGAGTGAGGGAGGAGGAGGGAGGGAACCCTGTAGAGTGAGGGAGGAAGGGGGGGTTAATCCTGTAGAGTGAGGGAGGAGGAGGGGGGGTTAATCCTGTAGAGTGAGGGAGGAGGAGGGGGGGTTAATCCTGTAGAGTGAGGGAGGAGGAGGGGGGGAACCCTGTAGAGTGAGGGAGGAAGGGGGGGTTAATCCTGTAGAGTGAGGGAGGAGGAGGGGGGGTTAATCCTGTAGAGTGAGGGAGGAGGAGGGGGGGTTAATCCTGTAGAGTGAGGGAGGAGGAGGGGGGGTTAATCCTGTAGAGTGAGGGAGGAGGAGGGGGGGGAATAATCCTGTGGAGGAGGGTGGGGGGGGGAAAATAATCCTGTGGAGGAGGGTGGGGGGGGGGGGAAATAATCCTGTAGAGTGAGGGAAGAGTGGGGGGGCTAATCCTGTGGATTTGCGAGAGAGGGTAAACGTGCATGCTATGAAAGGCAGTGGAGATAATGTACCCTCTGCAACGGAGGGAGGTGGAATAGAAATTCTGCGCTCTGGGGAACGTGGGGTGGGGGAGAAAGGAGTCAGCGGAGGGCCAGCAGCTGCACGGGCTCTGGTGCCCTGGCCTAGCTTTTCAGCACCACCCAGGGAACTCCTGCAGTATTTACAGGTTTTTTTTTTACTGCAGTTTCCTACTCCCACACCCAGGTGCTGATTCCCTGCAAACCCAACGGATGTGATCCCATTGATTGCACGTCTGGGCCTCCCACTCCTTTTTTGTATTGTCGGCAGATTTTTTGCTATTAACTCCCATCGCCGAGGAAGGTTAATAAACCTAATTTAAGAGCAGCAATCTGTAGGTGGGTCGCAATGTGATTCCACGATAAACTTTTTAAAAACAAAAGCATAAATACTGCCGGTGCTGGAAAACTGACATTTTTTTTTTATTGTTCGTTCATGGGATGTGGGCGTCGCTGGCGAGGCCGGCATTTATTGCCCATCCCTAATTGCCCTCGAGAAGGTGGTGGTGAGCCGCCTTCTTGAACCGCTGCAGTCCGTGTGGTGACGGTTCTCCCACAGTGCTGTTAGGAAGGGAGTTCCAGGATTTTGACCCAGCGACGATGAAGGAATAACAGGCAGCATCAGTGGAGAGAGAAACAGTGTTAATATTTCACGTTTCTTTACTTCTCCCATTACCACCCTCCTTGCCTTGCACCATCGTCCCTTTTGCTGTTTAAACCCTATTGCAGACCTTCCCTTTGTTCTTTCCTTCTCTTCCCCCCCCACCCCCGCTCCTCCTTTTTCCCTGGCTCAGTATTTGCTCGTAAACTGTTAAACTTCTTCCAGTTCTGACGAAAGGTCACCGACCTGAAACGTTAACTCAGTTTCTCTCTCCACAGACGCTGCCTGATCTGCTGAGCTTTTTCCGGCATTTTCTGTTTTTATTCCTGTTTTATAAACTTGTTGTCCTGTTTCCTGCTGCCAAGTCGATGCCTTTTTGTTCACTTCATTTAGCAACTACTTTAGATCCAATGAACTTCCACCTTTGCTGTAAGGCTTTTTATGTCAAACACTTTCAAGACAAAGTAGACAATATCAAGCGTTTCCTTCGTCCAATAACACAACGGTACCATCGAAACATTCCAATAAGCTTCTAGGACGTGACATTCTACTTTTACGAACCCATGTTGCCGTCTGTTTCATCAACAACTTGCATTTATATATTCTTCTATCTTCACCACGTGACCATGAATTACATAGAATTTACAGCACAGAAACAGGCCATTCGGCCCATCGGGTCTATGCCGGTGTTTATGCTCCACACGAGTCTCCTCCCACCCCTCTTCATCTCACCCAAATCAGCATACCCTTCTATTCCTTTCACCCTCGTGTGATTATCTAGCGTCCCCTTAAATGTATCTGTAACAGACTCCAGGTGTTTCTTTTTTCCCCCATTACTGGTGTCCCAATTTTGCCAGGCAGGTAGGATTGAACCAAGGTGCAGTGCCAGGTCTGATGGCCGGGGAAGAGTGTATTAAGGATGCTTCCCGTATCTGCTGGAATAACATCAGTCACAGACATAAGGGTGAAAGTAGCTATTGGACCAAGCAAAAGCACGGAAGGATGCTTGACGACCACCTTGGAGGTCATTGCTCCTCTGAGCTTCCTTCTCTTGTCCCTGAGCTCCGAGTAGGCCATCTACACTGTCCAATGCTGCTTTTCTACCCTTTGTCTGTCTTCCAATGGGCTTCAAATTAGCATGGGTACAAAAGAAGAAAGAAAGAACCTGCATTTATATAGTGCCTTTGAAGACCTCAGGATGTCCCAAAGTGCTTTACAGCCAATTAAGTACTTTTTGAAGTGTAGTCACTGTTGTAATGTAGGAAACACGGCAGCCCAATTTGCGCACAGCAAGGTCCCACAAACAGCAGTGAGATTAATAATCAGATAATCTGTTTCAGGGATGCAGGTTGAGGGATAAACGTTGACGAGGACACTGGAGAGAATGCCCCTGCTCTTCGAATAGTGCCGCGGGATCGTTTACGTCCGCCTGAGGGGCCGCGGTTCAACGTCTCGTCCGAAAGACGGCACCTCCGACAGTGCAGTACCCCCACGGTCCTGCACTGGGAGCGTCAGCCTAGATTTTGGGCTCAATTCTCTGGAGTGGGACTTTCTGACTCGGAGGCGAGAGCGCTGCCCACTGACCTGGAAGAGAAATATGACGCTTACAAGTCCAGGGCGCCCGTTGCTTTTCTGAGATAACCTAACTCAAAAGTTCAAAAAAAAAAGTCTTGGAATAGTTCATTGACCTGATGCACTGAAGCTCAAATTTGGGCGTTGCTGATTAGGTTGTGCGCAAAAGAAAACCCCGTGATCACCAGACCCTGCCAAAAAAACGTCTGCTGGATCAACTGTTTGGCAGGAGAGCTATTGGTGAAATTATTTTCCATCCCATTTACAAGTTTCTACAGGCCACTTAATGTCCTTTTTAGGGAAGGAAATCTGCTGTCCTTACCCAGCCTGGCCTCCATGTGACTCTAGTCCTCCACCCAACGTGGTTGACTCTTAACTGCCTTCTGAAGTGGCCTAGCAAGCATTTTTAAAAAAAAAAACACACACACTACAAAGAATGCAGTGGTTCAAGAAGGCGGCCCACCACCATCAACTGCTCAGGGCAACCAAGGGTGGGCAATAAAAATGCCGGCTACGCCGACATCCCCAGAAAGAATAAAAAATAAAAACGCTTAAGTTTGCCACCAGTTAAGTTGCAATGAAACGTTTAGCCTTCCAGGTCCTACCAGCCCTTTATGCTGTAACTGTTCGAATGTTAATTGCATCTCGTTGTATTTTAATTGCAGAGTTGTCCATGATTATCTAAGTGGCGGACCATTCACGGATTACCAAGAAAGTATGTACTTCTCGCGTTTCTTGCAGTGGAAGTGGTTAGAAAGGTAATGTCCTGTAAGGAATGTCCTTCTATTTTTTTTTTAAAATACAGTGATACGCTTCCTGATATCTAAGTTGATGTCCAGTTTATCAAAGAGGTGCCCGATTTGGTTGACTCTGTTTTCCTGGAGTGGAGTTTGGTTAAACCCGTAGTTCTGCTGTCTCCGAAACCCATTCTGTTTAGACCGTTGAGCTGCTTTTTGGATCATTAGGGTTTCAGGGGGGGAAAAAGTGGCTACGGTCTCCGTGGAAACTGTCCCTCTCTCCGCCGATGGGAAACTTTGCAAGTGTTCCCTTCCTGCCTGATGACGGTGTACTTTTTTTTTGATGTTCCTGTCGGCCCACCCACATCAACATATCTTTAAATTAATGTTGCTTTCATGCCGCCTTTTGTTTTTGGTTGTCCCAAAACAACCGTTGCTACCTGTCCTCACCACACTGCTTCCAGCTGGCAGGACTTCCCCGAGTGATGGTCCTCGACCATTGCCACCGCTGTTGTGCCAAACCAATTGCCAGTCCTCGGCTGCCGATGGTTTCTGTGCAGCAAGACTGGTGTTGCACTTTGGTCTGTGATGCCCTGGCAAACCCGCTCTTCCTGTGAGGGCAAAAATTGGATGTTAATGGCACTGATATGTTCATTATAAGAGAGACCATCAAAGGCAATTACACCCTACAACTTGTTGATCGATGTCAACCTCGCTAAATTCTTCAATTACCCCCTTTCCCCAGTAATGTTTCTGATCATCTCTTCAACCATTTTCACTGTCTGTTACATGGGTTTTTTTTGTAATTTAGACCGATTATTATCCTTTATTTACAAAAAACATCTGTCTGACTTATAGAATCATGGAAGCACGGAATCTTACAGCACAGAAGGAGGCCATTCGGCCCATCGTGTCTGTGCCGGCTCTTTGAAAGAGCTATCCAATTAGTCTCACTCCCCTGCTCTTTCCCCATAGCCCTGCAAAATTTTCCTTTTCAAGTATTTATCCAGTTCCCTTTTGAAAGTTATTATTGAATCTGCTTCCACCACCCTTTCAGGCAGTGCATTCCAGATCATAACTCCTCGCTGCGTAAAAAAAAAATTCTCCTCTGGTTCTTTTGCCAGTTACCTTAAATCTGTGTCCTCTGGTTATCGACCCTCCTGCCAGTGGAAACAGTTTCTCCCTATCTACTCAATCAAAACCTGTCATTATTTTGAACACCTCTATCAGGTCTTCCCCTAACCTCCTCTGCTCTAAGAAGAACAACCCCAGCTTCTCCAGTCTCTCCACATAACTGAAGTCCCTCATCCCTGGTACCATTCTAATAAATCTCTTCTGCACCCTCTCTAAGGCCTTGACGTCCTTCCTAAAGTGTGGTGCCCAGAATTGGACACAATACTCCAGCAAAGGCCTAACCAGTGATTTGCAAAGGTTTAGCATAACATCCATGCCTCAAATTATAAAGCCAAGGATCCTGTTTTCTTTTTTAATAGCCTTCTCAATTTGTCCTGCCACCGTCAATGATTTGTGTGAATATACACCCAGGTCTCTCTGTTCCTGCACCCCCTTTAAAGTTGCACCATTTAGTTTATATTGCCTCCCCACACCCCTTACTTCTAAAATGTATCCAATGTTTCCGATTATCTCTTGAACCCTTTCTCACCGTCCGTTTCATGGGCTGCTCCTGGTGATTTAGACCTGTTATTATCCTCTCTCCTTTTTTTCCTGCCTGACTTCCCTTCTTGTTTCATCATTTTTATCTTGTATCCCCGATATTTGAAGTCTTCTCTATAGTGAACATCTCACCTGACTCATTGTGTCAATCTGCTATCATCCCAGTGACGCCCACCCGCACAGCCGGACACGCACGAGTGTGTCAAAGTACCAGAGGTTGTTTGCCTTACTCTACCAGTGAACGTATGGTTTTCACCCTTTGATTCTAACTGGACTTTCCTTGCCTGCTTACAGTAATGGCTCCCCCTTGTCGTCTTCTTTTCATCTTTTAGGCAACCTGTAACGAAAAATACTTTTCGGCATTATCGAGTACTAGGCAAAGGAGGATTTGGCGAGGTGAGTGGACAATATTCGCGTTTTGCGGTTGAATGCGTCGCTGAAGATATTTCTCGCGTCTTGTGCGGCCGTATTAACCACTTCCCCTGTATGAAGGGAAAGGATAATTCCTGTGTGTCTGATTGTGTGTCTGATTGTGTGTCTGATTGTGTGTCTGATTGTGTGTCTGATTGTGTGTCTGATTGATTGTGTGTGTGTGTGTGTGTGTGTTTTCAGAAGTTTGTGTTGGTATGTGTCGAGTCAAGATGGGATCAGGCCTGACCGTGCTGCACTCCGTGGTCAAATAGCCTGCCGACACTTACCGTCTAGCCTGGTCCCAAGCGACTTTAAAAGGTCGGGGAACAGCTCTACCAATGGTTCGACAGGTTTAGCCAGTGAGTGACGGATCAGCAAGATCCCAAATTTTGTGCCGAGGTATCTGATCTCATCCTAGGCCGACAACAAGGGGTAATACACAGTGCCCCTGGGTTAGAGAGGAGAAAATCGGACCAGGGCACCTGTTCCTGATTTTCTTTCCAGTGAGCCTTGCTCAGAAGTGTGTGTGTGTGCGTGTGTGTGTGCGTGTGTGTGTGCGTGTGTGTGTGCGTGTGTGTGTGCGTGTGTGTGTGCGTGTGTGTGTGCGTGTGTGTGCGTGTGCGTGTGTGTGTGCGTGTGTGTGTGCGCGTGTGTGTGTGCGTGTGTGTGTGCGTGTGTGTGTGCGTGTGTGTGTGCGTGTGTGTGTGCGTGTGTGTGTGCGTGTGTGTGTGTGCGTGTGTGTGTGCGTGTGTGTGTGCGTGTGTGTGTGTGTGTGTGTGCGCGTGTGTGTGCGCGTGTGTGTGCGCGTGTGTGCGCGTGTGTGTGCGCGTGTGTGTGCGCGTGTGTGTGCGCGTGTGTGTGCGCGTGTGTGCGCGCGTGTGTGCGTGCGTGTGTGCGCGCGTGTGTGTGTGTGCGCGTGCGTGTGTGTGCGTGCGCGTGTTCGGAAGTTTGTGTTGGTATGTGTCGAGTCAAGATGGGATCAGGCCTGACTGTGCTGCACTCCATGGTCAAATAGTCTGGTGACACTTAGCGCCTAGCCTAACCTGGAAGCTCTGATGCGATACCGGAGGGTGACGGGTACCCGGGTAACTGTACCCCAGTGTCAGCTGTGGCTCAGTGGGTAGCACTCTCGCCTCTGAGTTAGAAGGTTGTGGGTTCAAGTCCCACTCTAGAAAGTTGAGTACAAAATCTAGGCTGATACTCCAGTGCAGTACTGAGGGAGTGCTGCACCGTCAGATGTGTCATCTTAAACCAAGGCCCCGTCTGCCCCCTCAGGTGGTCGTAAAAGATCTCATGGCACTATTTCGAAGACGAGCAGAGTGTCGTGGCCAATGTTTATTCCTCAAATAGATTATCTGGCCATTATTACATTGCTGTTTGTGGGATCTTGCTGTGCACAAATTGGCTGCCGTGTTTCCTACATTACAACAGTGACTACACTTCAAAAGTACTTCATTGGCTGTAAAGTGCTTTGGGACGTGCTGAGGTTGTGGAAGGCGCTGTGTAAATGCACGTTTGTTCTTTCTTTCTAACTGTACCCCAGTCAGTCACACAGGGAGGGAGGGGCAAAATAACTTTCCTTAATCTGCTCAACCTCATCCAGATTAGTAGGGGTGTGTGGAGAGAGGACCATTGGAACACTATTACCGTCAGATTTTGGCACCAATGTGACCTGTGGCTCTGAGTATTGGCATTGACCAAGAATGGGACTATTCCAGAACTAAGCCACGTTGAGTTGGAGACGTGGCATCTTTGGGAGGGTGAGGGAGGAAGAGGTGGAGGGGATGGGGGGTGAAAATCTGAGTACAGTGACTGGGGAGACGCCAATGTCTCTGATAAGCACTTACAAGGGGACATTGGTGGTTTCTTGATATTGGACAGAGGATGAAAATACTAAAACCAAAGAGAGGAGGAAAGCTACCAGAGTACGTTTTTGGGATGGCACTGAAGTTATATTGGTGATGGGGTACTGACCCACCATTTTGTATTTAGGGCCTGAAAACTTGCCTCGATGAAGTCAGGAGCCAATCCTCAATCAGAGGCTGGCCACAGGGGGAGAGTCCATCTCTCTGACTGACCCAGGGCCAGGAGTGTGGACGGGACTCCCGCTGATTTCTCACTGATTCTATTGAGTAGAATGGGCCTATATCCTCTGGAGTTTAGAAGAATGAGAGGAAATCTCATTGAAACAATAAAGATTCTGAGGGGGCTTCACAGGGTAGATGCTGAGAGGTTGTTTCCCCTGGATGGAGAGTTTAGAACTAGGGGGGCATAGTCTGAGGATAGGTGGTCGGCCATTTAAGACTGAGATGGGGAGGCATTTCTTTACTCAGAGGGTTGTGAATCTTTGGAATTCTCTACACCAGAGGCCTGTGGATGCTGAGTCATTGAATATGTTCAAAGCTGAGATAGATACATTTTTGGACTCTAGGGGAATCAAACGGTATGGGGATCGGGCAGGAAAATGGAGTTGAGGTCGAAGATCAGCCATAATCTTATTGAATGGCAGAGCAGGCTCGAGAGGCCGTATGGCCTACTCCTGCT
Source organism: Heptranchias perlo (assembly GCF_035084215.1). Classification (NCBI taxonomy): domain Eukaryota; kingdom Metazoa; phylum Chordata; class Chondrichthyes; order Hexanchiformes; family Hexanchidae; genus Heptranchias; species Heptranchias perlo. Next base: position 8,286,542 of record NC_090328.1, read on the forward strand.
CCTATTTCTTATGTTCTTATATACCCATCTAACACCAGCACCACAGGGACTGCATCTCTGGATTAATTCACCATTTAATTTGATCGATGCCAACACACGGATAGAATCTTACAGCACAGCAGGACGCCATTCGGCCCAACGTGCCTGTGCCGGCTCTTCGAGAGAGAGCTATCCAATTAGTCCCACTCCCCCCTGCCCTTTCCCTGTAGCCTGTCAAGTATTTATCTAATTCCCTTTTGAAAGTTGCTATTGAATCTGCTTCCACCGCCCTTTCAAGCAGTGGGTTCCAGATCTTTGTATCTCCCCATGGATTCTTTGCTGTGCCCAACAGTTGTGAAGGACTTGCATTTCTCATTGGTGTTGTGCGATTTGTAAAACAGGCCGATGTGACTTGTTTGTTTTCTTCCCTTGGTAAGTGTGAGCTTGGCTCAGTGGGTCACCTCTGGGTCAGCAGATTGTGGGTTCAAGCCCCCCACTTCTGGACTTGAGCACGTGATTTGGGCTGACATCTCAGTGCTGCATTTCGGACGAGATGTCCAAGGTCCCATCTGCCCATTCAGGTGGATGTGAAAGACCCCATGGCGCTATGCGAAGAAGAGCTGGGGAGTTTCTGCCCATGTCCTGGCTAATACTCGTCCCTCAGCCAAGAATCGTCCCTCAACCAACACCACCAAAACAGATGGACTGGTCATTTACCTAATTGCTTATTGTGGGATCTTACTGTACACAAATTGTCGTGAAGCGTTTTGGGATGCCCTCAGATGCTGTATAAATGCAAGTTCTTTAAGTGTCTCCTCTTGACCTGTCAACACCATCACCATAGGGACTGCAGTGGTCGAAGGAGAGGTCCCACCACCCCAAGACAATTGGTGATGGGCAATAAATGTGACCGTGACAGTGTCACCCACATCCTGAGGACAATATATATTTATTTTAAATATCAAAATTCAAAAGAAAATGTGCTGCCCCTTTGGTACAGAAGGGAAATCATAAGGCAAGTCGACCCATGCATCTAGTCGCTCAACTTCCACTGACTGGTTGGTTGGTTTAAAACGGTTGATCACTTGACCCTAATTTTTGGTTAGGGTGCAGGGTACAAGAGACCTTGGAGAGGTGAGAGAGAGTAAATGTCGCCCATCTGGATTCTCGTCTCTGGGTCAGAAGTTTGGATTCAGGTCCTACGCCAAGACTTGAGCTCAAGATGTGGGTTAAAAAGAAAGAGAGACTTGCATTTCTATAGTGCCTTTTATGATCTCAGGATGTCCCAAAGTGTTTTTCGGCCAATGTACTTTTTTGAAGTTTGGAATGTAGGCAACACGGCAGCCAATTTGCGCACAGCAAGTTCCCACAAATAGCAATGAAATAATAACCAGATAATCTGGGTTTTTTTTTAAGTGAATGTTGGTTAAGGGATAAATATTGGCCAGGACACCAGGGAGAACGCCCCTGCTCCTCTTCGAATAGTGCCATGGAATCTTTTGCGTCCACCTCAGAGGGCAGACGGTGCCTCGGTTTAACGTCTCATCGTAAAGATGGCACAACTCCGACAGTGCAGCACTCCCTCAGTACTGCACCGGGAGCGTCAGCCTGGATTTCGTGCTCAAGTCTCTGGAGTGGGACTAGAACCCACAACCTTCCGACTCGGAGGCGAGAGTGCTGCCCGCTGAGCCGCGGACTGACGCCATTGTGGAGTATGTAGGGAGTGCGGTGTTATCAGAGGTGCTGTCCTTTGCGTCAAGTGTCAAACCGGTGATCCACCTGTCTGCTCGAGTGGACGCTAAGGATGCCACAATACACAAAGAAGAGCTGGGAGTTCTCCCGGGGCCTCCGGACCAAGCTTCCTTCTTCAACTCAAACAATCAAATGAACTGGTTGAGATTAATTATCATATCTTATCCTGTACTTCTCTTGTTTGCCCCCCTCAGGTGTGCGCTTGTCAGGTCCGTGCGACAGGGAAAATGTACGCGTGTAAAAAACTGGAAAAGAAGAGGATAAAAAAACGGAAAGGAGAAACCATGGCATTAAACGAAAAGAAGATTTTAGAGAAAGTTAACAGTAGATTTGTTGTAAGTTTGTCTCTGTGTGTGCGTGTATCATATTTTGTTCTGCTCGATCTGAGCTTCAGTTCAAAGGCTCCTCACTCCCTCTATTTACACAGTTGTCACCGTCGTCTCCCCAGTTCCCGCCAGTTTTCTCCCTTTCTCCCCAGATGTGTCACAACAACAACTTGCATTCACGCAGCGCCTTTTCACGTAGTGAGACTTCCCGAGGCGCTTCACGGGAGCGATTATCAAACAAAAATTTGACACCGAGCCACGTAAGGGAGGTATTAGGACCGGTGACCAAAAAGCTGGGTCAAAGAGGTAGGATTTAAGGAGCGTCTTAAAGGAGGTGAGAGTGGTGGAGGCGGAGAGGTTTAGGGAGGGAATTCCAGAGCTTAGAGCCTAGGCTGTTGAAGGCACGGCCACCAACGGTGGAGTGATGGAAATCTGGGCTACATTTCCATGATGTTGTTCCCCAGGGAATGATTACTGCTCGGGCCTAGAGACCCCAGCTGATATTCCGATGCTCCCCCCCCCTCCTCCTCCAAAACTCACCACAATAAAGGAAATCTGCATACAACCCCTGGATCAGTTCATATGGTATATTGTGATATGAATTGCTTCATTATTAATCCAGTGTGCAAACATTCCACAGGCCTAGATCTCCATGCATTGTATGGGATGTTTGTGTTTTAACGGATCGGGGTGAGGGGGAGGAGGAGGAGGAGGAGGGGGAGGGGGCAGGCTTTATGTGGGGGAAGGTGCGGAGAGGCCCCATAAATTCTTCACCCGGTTCTGTTGGTCCCCTTGCCCAAGTGACCCCTCTTCTTGTGTGAGTCCAGATGTTGGGCCATTTGCCTTTGGAGGTTTGGTGTCACAGCTGTTCACGGTCCTGTTTGTTACACCCTGCACAGGCTTTGAGCTGTTCCAGTAAACTATTCGAGGGAATGGTGCAGACATTCCACAGGCCTAGATCTCCATGCGTTGTATGGGATGTTTAACGGATCAGGGGGAGGGGGCAGGCAATTCAATGATTGTTGAATTATTGATCAGATTAATCTGAGTTAATTAGTTAGAATTATGCGTAACTCATTAATTCTGCCTCTGTCTCTGTCCCCCCGCTGCACTCCCTCAGCCCCAGCCATTGATTAGGGGGCATGATTATTTTTCTTTGTTGCGTCCTGCTCTCTTTCCCTTCTCCCTCCTCCCCTTGCCCCCGACACACACCAACTATTAACATGGGACAGACCAGCAATTCGACATGCAGGCTTCCTGGTTTATGTGGCACTGTTCCACACATTTACCCACCCTGAGCAGAATGTAATCTACAGTTTTTTTTTATTTTCTGTTTTTAATACCCGAAACCGTTCAGTACATTGGCTGACTACCAATTGAGCCACTGTGGCTCATTGGGCAGCACTCTCGCCTCTGAGTCAGAAGGTCGTGGGTTCAAGTCCCACTCCAGAGACTTGAGCATAAAATCTAGGCTAACACTCCAGTGCAGTACTGAGGGGGTGCTGCACTGTCAGAGGTGCCGTCTTTCGGATGAGACGTTAAACCGTCTGCCCTCTCAGGTGAACATAAAAGAGCCCATGGCACTTTTTCGAAGAAGAGTGGGGGAGTTCTCCCTAGCGTCCTGGACAATATTTATCCCTCGACCAACATCACTAAAAACAGATTATCTGGTCGTTATCACATTGCTGTTTGTGGGATCTTGCTGTGCGTAAATTGGCTGCTGCGATTCCTACATTACAACGGTGACTACACTTCTAAAGTACTTCATTGGCTGTAAAGCGCTTTGGGACGTCCTGAGGTTGTGAAAGGCGCTGTATAAATGCAAGTCTCTTGCTTTATTGTTAAAACGATGCCTGAACCAGGCAGGTCTGCGGATTTCGTCGGCAGCCTGACTGACTCCTCAACAGGACCTGAAAGGGGGAGACCTGTCGCTGGGAGCAGGGATTCTTCCCCACTCGGCTAACCCAACACCTCCCACCCCCCTTCCCAGCAAGTAGGGTAGGTCCCAGCAGTGAAAGCGAGGGGAAAGCTCACCAGCACCCTCTGCTGGTGAACTGCATGGTTTTTAACCTCATTAAACAGCAGGCACCAGCAGTACGACTGGCCCTCGTCCGGCTACGCTTAAGCTGTCTAGACTTCGGTAAAGACGATACGTCCCTACAGAGAGAGAGAGAGAGAGAGAGCGCACTCCACATCAGGCAAACAGAAACTCTTAATCTGTAAACTTGAGCTCATCCAAAACTCTGCTGCCCGTACCCTAACTCGCACTAAGTCCCGTTCACCCATCACCCCTGTGCTCGCTGACCTGCATTGGCTCCCAGTCCGGCAACGCCTCGATTTAAAAAATTCTCTTCCTCTTTCCTTCAGCCCACCATTGGCGGCCGTGCCTTCAACTGTCTAGGCCCTAAGCTCCGGAATTCCCTCCCTACACCTCTCCGCCTCCCAACCTATTTACTGTATAAATATAAATTACCGATATAAGATATTAAGGGGAACAGATAGAGAGAAACTATTTCCGCTGGTTGGGGATTCTAGGACTGGGGGACACAGTCTAAAAATTAGAGCCAGACCTTTCAGGAGCGAGATTAGAAAACATTTCTACACACAAAGGGTGGTAGAAGTTTGGAACTCTCTTCCGCAAACGGCAATTGATACTCGCTCAATTGCTAAATTTAAATCTGAGATAGATAGCTTTTTGACAACCAAAGGTATTAAGGGATATGGGCCAAAGGCAGGTATATGGAGTTAGATCACAGATCAGCCATGATCTTATCAAATGGCGGAGCAGGCACGAGGGGCTGAATGGCCTACTCCTGTTCCTATGTCCCTCTCCTCCTTTAAGACGCTCCTTAAAACCTACCTCTTTGACCAAGCTTTTGGTCACTTCTCCTGATAACTCCTTATGTGGCTCGGTGTCAAATTTTGTTTGAGAATCGCTCCTGTGAAGCGCCTTGGGACGTTTTACTACGTTAAAGGTGCTATATAAATGCAAATTACTGTTGTGTGGATTTCTAAACTGTTTGATTTGGAGACTCTTTTAAAACATTGCTGATGGGTTTCTGCGTGTTTTTTGTAACAAAAAGACCGGAGGAGTTGGTTGGAGGCAGAATAGACCGGGAGAGTTAGATGGGGGCAGGGTAGACCGGGGGAGTTGGTTGGGTTGGGGCGCACAGGGTAGGAGATGGATTTGGTGAGTGGGGGGCGTGGGTAGCAGGTGAGTGCAGTGGCCTGACTAGTGTATGGACAAAGTTTAAGTAGATAGCTGCACCTGGGAGGTGTCTCCTGCCGAACAACGAGGAGCCATGACTTTGTTTCCCATGGGGTGACCTCCATTCCCGATCCTGATTTACACACGTGGCCATCCAGGAATGTGCACCCCTCCTTCCCCCATCAGATAATGTGCCAACATGCTCTGTCTAGGCTCGGATGTAAAGGCAGACCCATGGGGCGAGGTACTTACAGATATGGGCACTTGTAACACAGCACCTCAGGAGGGGAAATGGAACAAAATTATGGTCGGGGTGTTGAGTGGGGTGGGGGGGGGGGGAGGGTCGGAGGGCGGAGAGCTTTTAGAATGGGGCAAGAACCAGCTCCAGCTTTTAAACGTTCTCTTGTGTGCGTGCGTACACATTCTGCACTCAGAATCGTTTGTTTATTTTCTTGATTTTTCAGGTTAGTTTAGCGTACGCCTATGAAACAAAGGACGCACTGTGTTTGGTATTAACCATAATGAACGGAGGGGACCTGAAGTTTCACATCTACAATATGGGCAACCCGGGCTTCGATGAAAAGAGAGCCATCTTCTACGCCGCTGAGATCTGTTGTGGCCTGGAGGACTTGCACAGAGAGAAAATTGTGTACAGGTAATGGTGGCGGGAGGTGTGTGAGATGGTGCATGCGCACGAGTAAAGGTAACACTGGACATGTGGGTGTGTAACACTTAACATGTGGTGTAAGTGATGCTTGGGGAATATTCTGAGTGCTCCTGTATTGGTTTATCTCTCCCCGACCCTCTTCTCCCTATCTCCTCTCTCTCTCTCTCTCTCTCTCCAGCCGCCCCCCCCCCCTCTCTCTCTCTAGCCCCCCCTCTCTCTCTCTCTCTCTCTAGCCCCCCCTCTCTCTCTCTCTCTCCAGCTGCCCCCCCCTCTCTCTCTCTAGCCCCCCCTCTCTCTCTCTCTCTCTCTCTCTAGCCCCCCCCCACCTCTCTCTCTCTCTAGCCGCCCCCCCCCCCTCTCTCTCTCTCTAGCCCCCCCTCTCTCTCTCTCTCTCTCTCTCTAGCCCCCCCCCCCCACCTCTCTCTCTCTAGCCCCCCCTCTCTCTCTCTCTCTCTCTCTCTAGCCCCCCCCCCCCACCTCTCTCTCTCTAGCCCCCCCTCTCTCTCTCTCTCTCTCTCTCTAGCCCCCCCCCCCACCTCTCTCTCTCTAGCCCCCCCTCTCTGATGTGTAGTTTTACTTGGTAATGTTTTAAATTGCTTTAATTTTCCTATCTGTGTCACCACCTATGCCAAAGGCTGTACACTCAGTACTTCACAGCAAATCTCACTATAGTTTGAATTCGGACGTAAAAAATTAGGCCCCGTGTCCTTGGGGGTCTTTGGGGGGGGGGGGGGTGGGGGGTCATGTATCCAGTACACAGTGCCCTCTAGTGGTGAACATATGAATCGCCAGGGGAGAACCTTTTCAGAACAAGCAGGCTAAAATATTAAAGAACATTTTGCAACTCTGCAGTGTTTGATTCTTCCCTCTTTGGTTATCTTCCCCACATCCACTGCCAGTTAGAGATAAAATATCTCCTGAGCTGTATCGTAAAATGATTCCACTGTTGCTCAGTGCCCAGTTATTTTCACCTCTGAAGTGCTTTGAGGATGGTCACATCCCAGTGGTGCTGATATAATATTAATGACCTGGACTTGGGTATAGAGGGTGTAATTTCAAAGTTTGCAGATGACACAAAACTCTGAAATGTAGTAAACAATGCGGAGGATAGTAACAGACTTCAGGGGGGCGTCGACAGACTGGTGAAATGGGCAGACGCATGGCAGATGAAATTTAACACCGAGAAATATGAAGTGATGCATTTTGGTAGGAAGAATGAGGAGAGGCAATAAAAACTAAATGGTACAATTTTAACAGGGGTGCAGGAACAGAGAGACCTGGGGGTGCACATACACAAATCTTTGAAGGTGGCAGGACAAGTTGAGAAGGCTGTTTTTTTTTAAAAAAAGCATATGTGATCCTGGACTTTATTAATAGAGGCATAGAGTGCAAAAGCAAGGAAGTTATGCTAAACCTTTATAAAACACTGGTCAGGCCTCAGCTGGAGTATTGTGTTCAATTCTGGGCACCACACTTTAGGAAGGATGTCAAGGCCTTAGAGAGGGTGCAGAAGAGATTTACTAGAGTGGTGCCAGGGATGAGGGACTTCAGTTTTGTGGAGAGACTGGAGAAGCTGGGGTTGTTCTCCTTAGAACAGAGAAGGTTAAGGGGAGATTTGATTGAGGTGTTCAAAGTCATGAACGGTTTTGATAGAGTAAATACGGAGAAACTGTTTCCAGTGGCAGAAGGGTCAGTAACCAGTGGACACAGATTTAAAGTGATTGGCAAAAGAGCCAGAGGCAACATGAGGAGACATTTTTTTACCCAGCGAGTTGTAATGATCTGGAATGCACTTCCTGAAAGGGCGGTGGAAGCAGATTCAATAGTGACTTTCAGAAGGGAATTGGATAAATACTTGAAGGGAAAAAATTTACAGTGCTATGGGGAAAGAGCAGGGGAGCGGGACTAATTGGATAGCTCTTTCAAAGAGCCGGCACAGGCACGATGGGCCGAATGACCTCCTAATGTGCTGTACCTACTATGGTAATAGAGAGTACTGTGGTATAATATAGTGGTTCTGTTACTGGACTAATAATCCACAGCACGTGAGTTCAAATCCTACTGTGGCAGTTTGAGAATTAGAGTTCAGTGTTAAAAAAAAAAATCTGGAAATGAAAAGCGGGTATCAGTAAAAGTGACCATGAAGCTGTCGGATTGTCGTGAATATCCAATTAGTTCACTAATGTCCTTTTAGGGAAGGAAACCTGCCGTCCTTACCCAGTCTGACCTACATATGACTCCAGTCCTGCACCAATGTGGTTGACTTTTAATTGGCTTATAAGAACATAAGAAATAGGAGCAGGAGTAGGCCGTAGGGCCCCTCGAGCCTGCTCCGCCATTCAAGAAGATGATGGCTGATCTTCGACCTCAACTCCACTTTCCCGCCCGATCCCCATATCCCTTGATTTCGTTAGTGTCCAAAAATCTATCGATCTCCGTCTTGAATATATTAAACGACTCAGCATCCACAGCCCTCTGGGGTAGAGAATTCCAAATATTCAGGACCTTCTGAATGAAGAAATTCCTCCTCATCTCACTCTTAAATGTCTGACCCCTTATCCTGAGACTATGCCCCCTAGTTCTCGACTCTCCAGCCAGGAGAAACAACCTCTCAGCATCTACCCTGTCAAGCCCCCTCAGAATCATATATGTTTCAATGAGATCACCTCTCATTCTTCTAAACTCCAGAGAGTATAGGCCCATTCTACTCAATCTCACCTCATAGGACAACCCTCTCATGCTAGTAATCAATCTAGTGAACCTTCATTGCACTGCCTCCAAGGCAAGTATATCCTTCCTTAGATAAGGAGACTAGGACAACTAGGGATGGGCAATAAATGCCGGCCTTGCCAGCGACGCCCACATCCCCAGAATGAATAATTTTTTAAAAAACAATATGTGAAACAATGCAATTTCAACCCCCTAGAGTTTTTTTTGCTTCAGTGTTCTGGATGTAAATGTTGAATAGAGTGAGTTTTGTTTATAAAATATTTACTATGAGTTCCTCCCTTGTTCCTGCCGTAAACTTACTGTATTTATGTTCTTTCCTCTTCCCCCACTTAGAGATTTGAAGCCAGAGAACATTCTGTTAGACGACCATGGTAAGACCCTTTCTCAAAACCGCCGCTCGGTTTGTTCCCCTCGAGTCACGGTGGTTGTGAGGAAGCCCTGGAATAATTGTCAGTCAAGACCGGCGTTCACTCGCTGGGTCTCGTTACTGGGAGTCCAGCACTTCGAGCTCTTGTAGATGCTGCTCAATAATCTCTAACAAAGTGACAGCAAGCCTTCTGCGAGCTGAATTACAAAAACTACCGTCGCATTCCCAGATGAATACGGTGGAGGAAACTTGGCAGCTGTCCACCCGAGACCAAGCACAGTCTTTCTTTTGTGGCCCCTTTTTAGATTTTATTGCTGCATTAATAAAAAGTACTTGCGTTTATATATCGGGCATTATTGGAGAGAGATGGGGGCAGGAAGTTACAAAAGGGCGTAGACAGACTAAGAGAGTGGATAAAACTGTGTCAGATGGAGTTCAGTGTGGGGAAGTGAGAGGTCATCCACTTTGGATCCGAGAAAGACAATTTGGAATAGGTTTTTTTTAATGGCGAGAGACTAGGAACTGCGGAGGAGCAAAGTGATTCGGGTGTCCAGGTACACAAATCGCTAAAATCTACTGCACAGGTACAAAAAGTAAACTAAAAGCCTCATGAAATGTTGGCCTTTATCTCAAGGGGAGCTGGATTACAAAGGGGAGGAGGTGATGCATCAGTTGTACAGAGCCTTGGTCAGACCCCCATCTGGAGATACTGCATTCAGTTCTGGGCACCGCACCTCAAGAAGGATATGTTGGTGTTGGAGGGAGTGCAGCGCAGATTCACCAGAATAATTACCAGGGTTTAAAGGGTTAAATTATGAGGCCAGGTTGCATTAACGTGGCTTGTATTCCCTTGAGCGGTGATCTAATTGGGGTGATTAAAATGATTAAGGGATTCAGTAAGGTTAATACAGAGAAACTATTTTCTCTGGTGGGGGAATCCCAGAACAAGAGGGAATAATCTTAAAAAAATGAGAGCTGGGCCATTTAGGAGAGAAATCAGGAAGCATTTTTTCCACACACACTAGTGGAAATCTGGAATTCTCTCTCCCAGGTTGCCGGGGGGGGGGGGGGGGGGGGGTCAGTTGAAATTTTCAAAACTGAGATGTAGATTTTTATTGGGTAAGGGTATCAAGGGATACGGAGCAAAGGCGGGTAAATGGGTTTAAGGTCCAAATCAGCCACGATCTAATTGAATGACGGAACAGGCTCGAGGGGCCGAATGGCCTGCTCCTGTTCCTAAAGTGCCGTAAAGCGTTTCAAACAATGAACTTTTGAAGTACATTGATGTGTGGTAAAGTCGAGCACAGTTGTAGCTTGCGTTGTCTGAAAGACGAATGTTAGAACGGGAGAGCTCCTTGACCCTCTTCGAATAACGCCATGGGATCTTTGACGTCCACTGCGGACATCGGGACAGAGTCCCAGATTCGGGCGGCAGGCTCGCACTCAGTCCTGCACTGGACTTTTGGCCTAGATTATGTGCTCAACACTTGGTGTGAGGCACAGACCCACAACCTCCTCGCCCTCCGGAGACTGCGCTACCGACCAGAAATATTGTCCCTCTTATTTAACCCTGCCTTGGTGGCTTAGCTTGAAATGCGTGTTCACTGGACAGTCTGTCCCAATTTACCCGCTGAATCGTGATTTCCATCTCCCCCCTCTTTTTCCCCCCCCCCCCCCCCGCAACTTCGTCTAATCTGCTCCGCTGTTTTATTCTCAGGGCATATCAGGATTTCCGATCTGGGTTTGGCCGTACAGATTCCAGAGGGCGAGACGATTCGAGGGAGAGTCGGGACTGTAGGGTACATGGGTGAGTACTGGAATCTCTGACCTTAACAGCAAGACGAGTGGCTTCTGGTGAATAAAAAAAAAAGGAAAGACTTGCATTTATGCAGCTCCTTTCACGACCTCGGGATGACCCAAAGCACTTCACAGCCAATGAAGTACTTTCTGAAGTGTGTTCACTGTTGTAATGTAGGAAACGCGGCAGCCAATTTGTGCACGGCAAGATCCCACAAACAGCAATGTGATAATGACCAGGCAATCTTTTTTTTCGGGTGAGGGATAAATATTGGAGAGCTCCCCTGCTATTCTTCAAATAGCGGCTGTGGGATCTTATACGTCCACTTGAGAGGGCAGACGGGGCCTCGGTTTAATGTCTCGTCCGAGAGACGGCACCTCCGACAGTGCAGCGCTCCCTCAGCGCTGCATTGGGAGTGTCAGACTGGATCTTGTGCTCAAGTCCCTGGAGTGGGACTTGAACCCACAACCTTCTGACTGAGCCACGGCTGACGCCTGAAATCAGGGAGATAAAACTGCTGTGGTGAATCAGTCCACTGGACCCTCGCCCTGTTCTTGGATGCCGGTGCTCTGCACACTCATTTCAAATCTTCTGAAAGATTGAACAGGCTGGGGCTCTTTTTCTCCAGAAAAGAGATGACGGCGAGGTGATCTGATAGAGGTCTTCAAAATTATGTCAGGGTTTGATAGGGTAGACGTAGAGAAGATGTTTCCACTTATGGGGGGGAAGTCCAAAACTAGGGGCCATGATTGTAAGATAATTACTAATAAATCCAATAAGGAATTCTAGAGAAACTTCTTTACCCAAAGAGTGGTGAGAATGTGGAACCCGCTACCATAAGGAATAGTTGAGGCGGATAGCATGGATGTATTCAAGGGGAAGCTAGATAAACACATGAGGGAGACAGGAACAGAAGGATCTGTTGATAGGTTTAGATGAAGTAAGGAGGGAGGAGGCTCGTTGTTACATCTGAATAGCCAGGCGGTGAAGGATTGAATACTGGAACCAAGTTTTCGGTTGTTCACCAGCTTTTATTTACTGAGGTACACACCATGCACCCCTTCGCTAAAAGCTCCCCCCACTTCCCATGCTTGCTCCCTTTATAAATGATCCTAAGAGAGGTCCCAATTGATACATACACCTGAAAACAGTTAACATCAATTGATACAAATCGCATGTCAATAATTAACACTCGTGTGGAGCATAAACACTGGCATAGTCCAGTTGGGCTGAATGGCCTGTTTCTGTGCTGTACATTATAGGAACAGGAGCAGGCCATTCAGCCCCTCGTGCCTGCTCCGCCATTTGATAAGATCATGGCTGATCTGTTTGCTAACTCCATATACCTGTCTTAATACCTTTGGTTGCCAAAAAGCTATCTATCTCAGATTTAAATTTAGCAATTGAGCTAGTATCAATTGCCCTTTGCGGAAGAGAGTTCCAAACTTCTACCACCCTTTGTTCTATGAAATTCTCTGATATGTTTTTTTTTTAAGCTCCGGAGGTCATCAACAACGATCGATATTCCTTCAGCCCTGACTGGTGGGGGCTCGGCTGCCTGATTTATGAGATGATTCGGGGGCAGTCACCTTTTCGAAAGCGCAAAGAGAAGGTGAAGAGAGAGGAGGTTGACCGGCGAGTGAAAGAAGACACGGAGGATTATTGTGAAAAGTTCTCGGAGGAGTCACGTTCCATTTGTAACATGGTACGTCAGTCTTTTTTTAAAAAAAAAAAAAAAGTTTTATTTTAAAGCTGCTCTGCTGGCTGCCCTCGGGGCAACCCCATGATTTGCTCTTACGGCTGGGAGGCCAGAATAGTCATGTGGGGTAGGGGGCACACTCTCTCCGCAATTGCTGCTCTTTGTGGTCCCTACTGCATTGTCAGCTGTGGCTCAGTGGGTAGTGCCTCAGTGCCTCTGAGCCAGAAGGCCGTGGGTTCAAGTAGCACCCCAGAGACTTGAGCTCAAAAATCTAGGCTGACGCTCTCCGGTGCAGTACCGAGGGAGCGCTGCACTGTCACAGGTGCCGTCTTTCGGATGCGACGTAAACCGAGGCCCCGTCTGTCCTCTCAGGTGGCCAATATTTCGAAGAGGAGCAGAGGAGTTCTCCCCAGTGTTCTGGGCACTATTTATCCCTCGACCAACATCACTGAAAACAGGTTATCTGGCCATTATCACATTGTTGTTTGTGGGAGCTTGCTGTGCCCTTGACTGCAGCATTTCCTACAATAGTGACTACACCTCAAAAGTACTTCGTTGGCTGTAAAGTGCTTTGGGACGTCCTGAGGTCATGAAATGCGCGATATAAATGCAAGTCTCTCCTTTTTTTTTTCTTCTCCCTACTGACCAACAGGGGACGCACTTCATGGGCGTGGAACGGGCTGACTTAATGGTCGAGCAACCCAAATGAGAATTGCTGTGTCTTGGCCTCAAAATGGTAGTTGGGTTTGGTGTTTGACATTGGTTTCCAAAGCTCTCCACCACTGGGGGGTTTCCTCACCTCGTGTCTGGGTCTGTTGAGAATAATTGATAGAGATTGATTGCCATGATTAGTCAACAACACCATTATCGTTGGATCATGCGACTACCGGGACAGTTACAAGGCGAACGAGATGGACCTTGGTCTTTTCTCGTCTGGCAATTCGTATGTTCCTATGAATTCGAGCTCTGTGAAGTCAAGTGAAGACCAGTCCTCAATTATGTTAACAGGAGTCAAAACGGGTTAATGTCTTCAGTGTAGTTGAAGGGTCTACACCCCAAACGGTTACTTGTCTTTTCTCTTTCAGTTCCTGCTGGACCTTCTGCATATTTCCAGCATTCTCTGGCTTCGTTTCACGTTTCCACCACTTGTCATTTCTGTTTGGTTTTATCTCTTCTGTTGTGTTCTCTTGATAAGTGAAAGCAGTTTCAATTCCCTGTGGCATCCTATTAGGAAGTTTTATTTCTGGTGAGAGACTACAGAAACTGGAACTCCTTATTTTTCATTGGAACAAAGACAGTTCAAAAATAATCCAATGGAGATGTTCAAAATTATGAAGGTTTTTGATAAGTATATACGGAAACACTATGATTTATATGACATCGTGTGTGTGCCAGCTCTTTGAAAGAGCTATCCAATTAGTCCCACTCCCCCTGCTCTTTCCCCATAGCCCTGCAAATTTTTCCACTTCAAGTATTTATCCAATTCCCTTTTCGAAAGTTATTATTGAACCTGCTTCCACCGCCCTTTCAGACAGTGCATTCCAGATCATAATAGTTCTCTGCTTTAAAAAAGAATTCTCATCTCCCCCCTGGTTCTTTTGCCAATTATCTTAAATCTGGTTACCGACCCTCCTGCCAGTGGAAAATAGTTTCTCCTTATTCACTTGTTCAAAACCTCTCATGATTTTGAACACCTCTATCAAATCTCCCCTTGACCTTCTCTGTTCTAAGGAGAACAATCCCAGCTTCTCCAATCTCTCCACATAACTGAAGTCCCTCATCCCTGATACCATTCTAGTCATTCTCCTCTGCACCCTCTCCAAGGCCTTGACATCCTTCCTAAAGTGTGGTGCCCAGAATTCAACACAATACTCCAACTGAGGCCTAACCAGTGTTTAATAAAGCCAAGGGGGGTTGGGGGGGGGCGATGGGAAAGGAAAGGAAAGGAAAGGAACCACTCAGCCCTGTCCATGCAGGCCATGGTGCAACCATGATCACCGTTAACCCACTCCCTAACCACACATCTCATGGGGAGAGACAAAAACCCTGTGACCTCCTCAGAAAACACTTGGGGAAATTCCAATCCGACTCCCAGAGGCAAGCAGAGAAAACTCCAGGAGACTGCGGTAGCTCATAACTCTCCGTGATCCCAGCTAACTAATTAGAAATGTTCTCTTCGCTTTGTAACCTGTCACCTTCCCTTTCAAAGAGCTGTAGTGAATCCAAAACCCACTGTATGTTTCAGTATTCTGTTTGAGGGCAACAGGAGTCGGCCATTTAGCCCCTCGAGCCTGTTCCTCCATTCAATGAGATCATGGCTGATCTGTGATCTAACTCCATAGACCCATCGTAGCCCCATATCCCGTAATACCTTTGGTTAACAAAAATCTATCCATCTTAGATTTAAAATTAACAATTGAGCTAGCATCAACTGCTCTTTACAGAAGAGAGTTCCAAACTTCTACCACCCTTTGAGTGTAGAAGTGTTTCCTAACTTCGCTCCTGAAAGTTCTGGCTCTAATTTTTAGGCCATGTCTCCCCAACCAGGGGAAATAGTTTCTCTCTATCTACCCTGTCAGTTCCCCTTAATATCTTGAAAACTTGGATCAAATCACCCCTTAATCTTCTAAATTCCAGGGAATACAACCCTAGTTTGTGTAATCTCTCCTCGTAATTTAATCCTTGGAGTCCAGGTATCATTCTAGTAAATCTGTGCTGCACTCCCTCCAAGGCCAATATATCATTCCTAAGGTGCGGTGCCCAGAACTGAACACAGTACTCCAGGTGTGGTCTAACCAGGGCTTTGTATAGCTGTAGCATAACTTGTATTCTAGTCCTGTAGATATAAAGGCCAACATTCCATTAGCTGTTTTGATTATTTTCTGTGGGAGGGGGAACAAAAATACTTGCTGGCATCTAACCCAACTCTTTGCCTATTTAGTTTTTATATGCAAGCCCTCAATCATAGCAACTCTGTAATCTTAATCCAACTGGACCAATTTCCAATCACTTTATCATTATACAAAGCTCAATTTTATCCTCTCTTAAGCTTTTATGCTGGCTTTTATCATATCCAGTCCTGGAATATTGGAAGCTAACTTTTTTTATTATGCATTATGCTGGCCATTTAAAAATTGTATTTAAAGTTGTATTTAAATTGTATTTTAAAATTCTCATCCATGTTTCCAAATCCCTCCATGGCTTTGTCCCCCCCCCCCTGTCTCCGTGACCTCCTCCAGCCCTACAAGTTTGCGAGATCTCTGCGCTCCTCCAACTCTGGCCTTTTGCACATCCCCGATTTTGATTGCTGCACTATTGGCAGCCGTGCCTTCAGCTGTCTAGGCCCCAAGCTCTGGAATTCTCTCTCCAAACCCTTCTACCTCGCCTCCTTTAAGATGCTCCTTAAAACCTAACTCTTTGACCGAGCTTTTGGAGCCTGTCACATGCACATCCTGTGCCATGTGGGATCTCCAGCACACTTTGTGTGTCCTGGAAAACCACGTGTGCAGGGAGTGCCACCAACAGCTCGAGCTCGAGCTCAGAATTTCTGAGAGTTTCATGGATAGCACATTTCAGGAGGTGGTCACCCCCTCAGCTACAGAGAGTTCAGGGGGAGAAGGAGTGGGTGACCACCAGACAGACTAGAAGGAACAATGCAGGAGTCCCCTGGGAATGAGGCACTCGCAAAGTTCAGCATTGAAAACCAGTGAGGGCGTTGACACCTTGGGGGAGTCCAGTCAGGAGAAAATCCGTGGTGCCACGGGGTGGGCGGTGGGGGGGGGACAAAAGAGATGCAGTTGTTATAGGGGAATCGATAGTCAGGGGGATAGACAGGTGTTTCTGCAACGCCGACGTGAGGCCCGCATGGTGTGTTGCCTCCCTGGTCCCAGGGTAAAGGACATCACTGAGAGGGTGCAGAACATTTTGAGGGGGGAAGGGGAACAGCCAGAAGTCGTGGTCCGTGTGAGAACCAATGACATGGGAAGGAAAAGGGTCGAGGTCCTGCAGTCAGAGTTTCAGGAGCTAGGGAGGAAGTTTAAAAAGCTGGAATTCAAAGGTAGTAATCTCTGGATTACTCCCAGTGCCACGCGTTAGTGAGTATAGGAATAGTAGGATAAGGCAGGTTAATATGTGGCTGGAGCAATGGTGCAGGAGGGAGGACTTCAGATTCCTGGGGCATTGGGACCAGTTCTGGGGCAGGAGGAATCTGCTCAAGATGGTCGGGTTGCACCTTAACAGAGCTGGGACCAGGGAGGTTAACTAGTGCTGTGGGGGAGGGTTTAAACTAATTTGGCAGGGGGATGGGCACCAAGATGAAACATTAGAGAAGAGAAACAAGAGGACTGGGAGGGACAAGTAGCACTGGAGTAAAGAATAGTTCAGAAATAGGAGGGATCAGACAGGGGGCAAATGCGAGGCAATCTAAGATGAGTTTGTTGTGCATGTGCGTAAATGCACGCAGCGTGGTCTGTAAGGTTGGTGAGCTGTAGGCACCTGGAATATGATATAGTGGCAATAACAGAGACCTGGCTCAAAGAAGGGGAAGATTGGTTACTTAATATTCCTGGCTACAAGGTATTTAGGAAAGATAGTGAAGGAAAGAAAGGAGGGGGGAGAGGGATGGCAGTATTGATCAAAGAAACTATTATAGCTCTGGAAAGGGATGATGTAGTTGAGGGGTCAAAGACAGAATCTAGTTGGTTAGAATTAAGGAACAATAGAGGAGCTATTACACTATTGGGTGTTTACTATAGGGCACCAAATAGTGGGAAGGAGATAGAGGAGCAAATTTGCAGGCAAATTACAGAACGTTTTACTACATTAAAGGCGCTATATCAATGCAAGTTGATGTTGTTAAAGATAAAACTCCCCAAGAGGTTAAGTGAAGTAAATTTTTAATAATTAAAAATAAATTTTAGCTGATGCAAAATGTATTGGCATGGTGTTTATGAAGACTTTTCGATTGAAATTGCATTATTATTAACTAATATGTTGGTATGAAATTACTTGATTTGTTTTGAGCAACGGTATTTTGGGTTATTATCCTTTAATATAGGCACACGCTAACGGGTTGTTAATAACAACAATGCACAATGACAAATGGCTGGATATGCTTTGAGTCGAAGCCATTTTCACGACGTGTCTCAATGGCCTTTTGCAGTTACTGACCAAAAATCCAAAGGAACGATTGGGCTGCCAAGGGGGAGGAGCCTCTGAGGTGAAGCAACATCCTATATTTAGAAACATCAACTTCAAGAGGCTCGAGGCGAACATGTGGGACCCTCCTTTTGTTCCAGATGTGAGTGCATAAAACGGTTTGAAAATCGCAAAAAGCTACAACTTTACCCGTGCAATTTTTGTGCGGTTCAAATATCGATCTAACTCCGCGTTGATCTGTAAATGTCTTATTTAAACTGAAGTGAAATGGCCAAACTTTGGCTCTTTAGTCTGGGGGGGGTGGGGAGTAACATGGGTGGTCTTGGGAACCGTGACCGCACTTGCTGATTTATTTATTTTTTGTCGCCTGCCCTCTCGGGTGGACGTAAGAGATCCCACGGTCACTATTTCGAAGAAGAGCAGGGGGAGTTCTCCCCGGTGTCCTGGCCAATATTTATCCCTCGGCCAACATCAATAAAACAGATTATTACATAGAATGTACAGCACAGAAACAGGCCATTCAGCCTAACGGGTGGATGCTGTGTTTATGCTCCGCACGGGCCTCCTCCCACCTCTCTTCATATAACCCTATCAGCATAACCATCTAATCCTTTCTCCTTCATGCGCTTATCCAGCTTCCCCTTAAATGCACCATTGTCGTGTATCTCATTGCTGTTTGTGGGATCTTGCTGTGCGCAAGTTGACTGTTGTGTTTCCTACATTACAACAGTGATTACACTTCAGAAGTACTTCATTGGCTGTGAAATGCTCTGGGATGTCTTGAGGTCGTTGAAGGCGCTATAGAAATGCATCTTTTCCATTTGTCATTTGCAGCCCAGAGCAGTTTACTGCAAAGACGTGTTGGACATCGAGCAGTTCTCCACAGTCAAAGGGGTAAACCTGGATCCGACAGACGACGACTTCTACTCCAAGTTCGTCACGGGCAACGTCTCCATTCCTTGGCAAAACGAGGTAACGTAACTTGTACGCAGACGCTCAGCGGCCAACTATCTACGCGGGAGGTCTCCTGTTATCAGAAGGCAGATGTCAAATATCGATGGCCGGATTCGATTCTTGTTGTGTGGCTGGGAACTAATACTGAGGCCCCATCTGCCTGTTCCAGAGGTTCTGAGCGATCTCATCGCAACTAGGAAGTTATGGTGAACCCTTATAAATCACTGGTTAGGCCTCAGCTGGAGTATTGCGTCCGACTCTGGGCGCCATACTTTAGGTAAGCTGTCAAGACTTTGGAGAGGCTGCAGAGGAGACAGTACCGGGGATGCGGGACTTCTGTTATGTGGAGAGACCAGAGAAGTTGGGATTGTTCTCCTTAGAGCAGAGACGGTTAAGGGGAGATTTAATAGAGGTGTTCAAAATCATGAGGGGTTTTGATAAAGTAAATAAGGAGAAATTGTTTCCCACTAGCATGTTAAAATTGGATAGCCATGTAGTGAAGGATAGAATACTAGAGCCTTTATTCACAGGGATTCCCCTTATTTATTTATTTATTTATTTTTACACACACACACACACACACACACACACACACACCCTAGATAAACTCTTCTATAAAAAGGATACAAGAGAGTCCCCAATTGATACCCACCACCTGAATACAATTAACACTCGTTGATATAAATCATATAATTATCAGGCAGGAGGGTCGGTAACCAGAGGACACGGATTTAAGATAATTGGCAAAAGAACCAGAAGGGAGAAGAGGAGAATTTTTTTTAAATGCAGTGAGTTGTTATGATCTGGAACGTACTGCCTGAAAGGGTGTTGGAAACAGTTTCAATAGTAACTTTCAAGAGGGAATTAGATAAATACTTGCAACAGTAAAAACTTGCAGGGCTATGGGGAAAGAGTAGGGGGGAGTGGGACTAATTGGATAGCTCTTTCAAAGAGCCGGCACAGACACGATGGGCCGAATGGTGACTCTCCGTGCTGTATGATTCTATCTCCTGGCTATTTATGGGATTTTTTTGGTGCAGAATGACTGCAGCACTTGCTTAAATAGCAATTATTGCATTTTCCAAACAAGCAATTCTCCAAAGCTCTTTGCTATGTTTCAACGTGATAAGGTACTATATAACTGTAATGTCTGATGTCAGAATTACTGCACTAGTAAATCCAGAGGCTTTGACTATAAACCAGGGAACGCGAGTTCAAATCCCACCAGAAAATTTTTAAAAAATAAATTTTGGAAATAAAAAGCTGATATCAGTTAAAGTGACCGTGAAGTTGCCGGATTGTCTGAGAAACCCAACTGGTGTCTTTTAGGGAAGGAAACCTGCCGTCCTCACACTCTCTGGCCCACGTGTGACTCTAGTCTCACACCACCGTGGATGTCTCTTAATTTCCGTTGAAGTGGCCTAGCAAGACACCCAGTTGTACCAGCAGAAGAAGGCGGCCAACCACCATCTTCTCAGGGCAACTAGGGATGGGCAATAAATGCCGGCCTTGCCAGCGACGCCCACATCCCGAGGATGATTTTTTTAAATGCCAATTTGTTCCATTTTTTTTTTGAACCGGATTTTTTTTTTAAATTGCAGATGATTGAAACAGAATGTTTTAAAGAAGTAAACACCTATGGGAGCGATGGGACATTATCACCAGATCTGGACAGCAACAAGCCCGATCCGCCTCCAAAACGAGGCCTGTTGCATAGGCTTTGCAGACGAGAGGTAAGCCACTTCTAACAACAACGAGAAAAGCAACAACTTGCATTTATAAAGCACCTTTAACCTAGTAAAACGTCCCATGGCACTTCACGGGAGCGATTATCAGACAAAATTTGACACCGAGCCACATAAGTAGATATTAGGACAGGTGACTGAAAGCTTGGCCAAAGAGGTAGGTTTTAAGGAGCATCTTAAAGGAGGAGAGGTAGAGAGGTTTAGGGAGGGAATTCCAGAGCTTCGGGCCTAGGCACTAAATTTAATCACTAAATGGATTTTTTTCCCCCATTTTTTCGGCCCAAGTTTCTCCTCATCCCTCCTCTCCTGAAGGTACTGACTTCCTTCTGAGGTACAGTCCTCTGGCATCTTCCTGGTACAACCCCCACAGCTTACACCGTCCATGCTCGTCGCGGGCGGTCACCTGTATCGGGCAAATGGCGTCAACCATTTGTCATCACCATAGGAACCAATTGCAAAAGTGCTGCTTATAGCATAGTAAGCCCGTGGGCTTTTTAGTGCAGTTCAGTACTTACCTGCCGTGGCTCAGTGGGTAGAACTCTTGCCTCTGAGTCAGAAGGTTGTGGGTTCAAGTCCCATTCCAGAGACTTGAGCACAAAATACAGGCTGACACTCCCAGTGCCAGTACTGAGGGAGTGCTGCACTGTCGGAGGTGCCGTCTTTTGGATGAGATGTTAAATCAAGGTCCCGTCTGCCCTCTCAGGTGGACGTAAAAGATCCCGTGGCCACTATTTCATAGAAGAGCTGGGGAGTTCTCCCACGCGTTCTGACCATTATTTATCCCTCAACCAACACCACTGAAAAAACAGATGATCTGGCCATTATCACATTGCTGTTTGTGGGAGCTTGCTGTGCGCAAATTGGCTGCTGCGTTTTCTACATTATAACAGTGGCTATACTTAAAAACATTGGCTGTAATATACATCCAAGTTTGCTGATGACACAAAGATTGGTGGCATCGTAAGCAGTGTAGACAGGAGCATAAAATTCCAAAGAGACATTGATAGATTAACTGAGTGGACAAAACTGTGGCAGATGGATTTCAATGCAGGTAAGTTTGTAATCCATTTTGGGCCAAAAGAGGATCGATCAGAGTATTTTTAAATGGTGAAAAGTTAGGAACAGTGGAGGCCCAAAGAGATTTAGGGGTCCATGTACTAAAATGTCATGGCCAGGTACAAAAAAAATCAAAAAGGCTAATGGTATGTTAGCTTTTATAATTAGAGGACGAGATTATGAAGGGGAGGAAGTTTTACTACAGTTATACAAAGCCCTGGTTAGACCACATCCGGAGTACTGTGTACAGTTCTGGGCACCGCACCTTAGAAAGGATATCGTGGACTTGGAAGGCGTGCAGTGCAGATTCACCAGAATATGATCAGGGCTCCAAGGGTTAATTATAAGGAAAGATTACATAAACTAGACTTGTATTCCCAGAAATATAGAAGGTTAAGGGGTGATTTGATTGAGGTTTTTAGGATTTTGAAAGGAACTGATAGGGTAGATGGGGAGAAACTTTTTCCACTGATGGGGGAGTTGAGGACAAGGGGACATAACCTTAAAATCAGAGCCGGGTCATTCAGGAGAGAAGTTAGGAAACACTTCTTCACACAAAAGGTGGTAGAAGTGTGGAACCCTCTCCCACAAAAAGCAGTAGATGCTCAATTAATAATTTTAAATCTGAGATCGATAGATTTTTGCTAGCCAAGGGTATTAAGGGATATGGAGCCAAAGCGGGTAAATGGAGTTAGGATACAGATCAGACATGATCTCGTTGAGGGGCTGAATGGCCTATTCCTGTTCCTATGTTCCTAATGCGCTTTGGGACGTTCTGAGGTTGTGGAAGGCTTTATATAAATGCAAGTTCTTTCTTTACCTATTTAAAAGCTCTGCTGATTTCAGGCAAAATCAAGTCTTCAAGCAGCTTTAATTGGCTGATCGCACTGTTAACATCGCTACGACCCATTATGGTTTCACCGCCCCCCACCTATCGCGGGCAAATCGCGTTGGCACCAACGCACTCACTGTATGCGGTGGGGACTGTGCCGTGACCCAGAGGCCATTGGTCAACTGTGACCTTCGACGGCGGGCATCTGCCGGGCCGTCTGACCACAGGGGCATCCCGACCAGGCCTGATCCTGTTCACGACTGACGTCCACACGTGCCCTTCCAGTAGGGGTGAGGGGTCCCGGGATCGCCAGCTTGAGCAGGAACCTTGGCTGGTGACCTCTCCGTCTAGGCTCACACGTGAAGAACGGCCAATTGGTGTCGGAGGATTGAGGGTAGGGGGGAAATTGGAAGCCTTAGAGAGGGTGCAGAGGAGATTTCCTAGAACGGTACCAGGGATGAGGGACTTGAGATATGTGGAACGACTGGAGAATCTGGGGTTGTTCTCCTTAGAGCAGAGGTTAAGGTGGAGATTTGATAGAGGTGTTCAAAATCATGAAGGGTTTTGATAGAACATAAGAACATAAGAAATAGGAGCAAGAGTAGGCCAATCGGCCCCTCGAGCCTGCTCCGCCATTCAATAAGATCATGGCTGATCTGATCCTAACCTCAAATCTAAATTCATGTCCAATTTCCTGCCCGCTCCCCGTAACCCCTATAGAGTAAATAAGAAGAAACTATTTCCAGTGGCAGATGGTCGGTAATCAGAGGACACAGAAATTGGCAAAAGAAGCAGATGGGAGATGAGAATTTTTTTTTTTACACAGCGAGTTGTTATGATCTGGAATGCACTGCCTGAAAGGGAGGTGGAAGCAGATTCAATAATAACAGAAGTGTTCCAATAACTAATGTGTGTGTCTTTCTTGATTTGTTCACCATTCTCTTGCTCCAGGTCTGTTTCAAAAGTAGTTTCAGTGAAGATGAAGAGGATCCCTCAAGAATTCAGTAGTTGTCATGCCAACCATATATTACCTTGAAAAGAAGGAAAGAGGAAACTGATATATTTCAGGTTAATCTGGGAACATGTATTAAAATGTATTATATTTCAAAAAAAAAGACTGCTGTATGAGTTTACATATTTTGTACATTTGTACTTGAATTATGTCTAGATGTATATTTTCACTAAAGTTGTACAAAAAGCCATATATTAAGTACCACTTGAATGCATACATAATTTTAGCAGGAATGACTTTGGAATTATCTATTTAAAAGTTTATTTTTAATTATTTTTTTAAAATGGAAAAAGCACAGCAATGTAAATGTGGTGCGTTATTTGCAACTCGTGATTTAAGCGTGACTTGGAATTTTATTTCAGTACAGAGTGGGCCTATGCACACAAGCAGTTGCTGTCTAGGTGCTTGCTAATGCGTATACCATAGTGTGTGTGTGTATGCGTGTATGTGCTTGCATGTATATGTATATATGTATGCGTGTGTGTGTCTGGATGTGTGTGTATATGTATGTGTGTGCATGTATATATGTATGTGTGCGTGCGTGTATATATGTATACGTGCGTGAGTGTATGTATATGTGTGTGTATATGTATACGTGCGTGAGTGTGTGTGTGTATATATGTATATGTGTGTGTGTGTTACGTCAAGTTACATCGAAACTACAACACAGAACAGGCTATTCGGCCCAACTGGTCTATGCCGGCATTTATGCTTCACACGACCCTCCTCCCTCCCTACTGCATCATAGACTATCAGGATACCCTTCTATTCCTTTCTACCTCATGTGTTTATCTAGCTTCCCCTTCAATGCATCCTTGCTATTTGCCTCAACTACTCCTTGTGGTAGCGAGTTCCACATTCTTACCTAAAGAAGTTTCTTCTGAATTCCCTATTGGATTTATTAGTGACTATCATATTTATGACCCCTAGTTTTGGACTCCCTCACAGGTGGAAACATATCCTCTACGTCTACCTGATCATTATCTTAAAGACCTTTAAGATAATGATAAAGGTCACCCCTCAGCCTTCTCTTTTCTAGAGAGTCCCAGCCTGTTCAGCCTTTCCAGTGTGTGTGAGTGTGTGTACATGCACACACGTACAAGTGTATAAGTGTGACCTGGAATCGCACCTTTTGGACCAGGTAAACGCCGCATCAAGTGCAAGTAGTGTGAATCCTGTATGTTTCCACTTCTTTTCCTTTGTTTTGTCAGAATTGGACCCTTGTTGCTGTGTTCATAGGCCGAACGTTTATCATTAAAATGGATGGTAACTAAGGCCACTGATTTGCGGTCTTCGGAAAATGGAACAGAATTCGATCCCCAAAACACCAAATAATGCCGTGCAACGGAAACCAGAATCTGATATATTCAGCGTCTCTAATTACAGACGGATAGAATGCGACGACTCCTCTCCCTGATACCCCAGTGATAGTCCCACATATACAATAAACATGGGATGTGACTTACTCGGGTCGTCGTTAATGGGTTTGGCTTCATTCTGTAAATGGGCAGATTTACGTAACGTGATTTCCTCCGTAAACGCCAGTTAAAGATCCCAGACTCCCAATTGCCACAAAAAGCAGAACTTGACTTATTCAAGCACCGTGAACCAGTGGCCCTGGTAATACGTTGGAAGCTTTGTAACCTCATATATCTGTGGAAACATTCCCATATTACCTTATCTATAAACCTGAAGTTCTGACAACGTCAGATTCATCTGTACCAATACTGTTTTTTAAAAAAAAAACTATATATTTTTTTCTTTTAGCGTTGGGTATTTTACCTACGATTCGTTTCCTAAAAGCTGTGAAGGATTTAAGTTGACGATCTCTCTATTCCGTATTATTGATTTTTGTGGTTCATTGTCTTGCACTAAGTGCCATTTTTTTTTTAGATGTTGCCTATCCTCAAAACAGATTTTCCAGTTATATTTAAAACAAAAAAAAGCATGTGGTTATTGCATCTGCAGGATTGTTATGGATGAGGCACCTGTACCTAGATATCAGAATTTCACCTTGAACAGGTCTGATTCCGTTACACTTGGTGACCAGTTTTGTGCTAATATAAATCGTGTTTTTTTTTTGTTAATCCAGTGTGTATATCCTTCCTAAACTGCGAATTCTTATTAGGCTCTTGCCTAAAGTCACTGGGTTTATTTTTTATTATGTTGGAGCGTTTTAAATTAATAAATACTGCCATTTGTACACGGTTCCATTGTCTCATGTTTGTGAATGAAACATCCCCAGGGATGATTCCGCATGAAGAAGGTGCTTTAGCTCATTTGCCCTCATCCCCCCGGGATTCTCCGGCTCCGCGGTATTCCCATTTCTCACGTGCTCACATGAGATGTAGGGATGGGGCAGGCTGTCCGGTCCCTATTGGCTCATTGATTGAGAAGAATCTATTGGCTTCCCACTCTCTCCAACCATAGATCAAAAAAGGATAGAACAGGGTACTTTCTAAATGGTAAAAAGTTAAAAACAGTGGATGTCCAAAGGGACTTAGGGGTTCAGGTACATAGATCATTGAAGTGTCATGAACAGGTGCAGAAAATAATCAAGAAGGCTAATGGAATGCTGGCCTTTATATCTAGAGGACTAGAGTACAAGGGGGCAGAAGTTATGCTGCAGCTATACAAAACCCTGGTTAGGCCGCACCTGGAGTACTGTGAGCAGTTCTGGACACCGCACCTTCGGAAGGACATATTGGCCTTGGAGGGAGTGCAGCGTAGGTTTACTAGAATGATACCCGGACTTCAAGGGTTAAGTTACGAGGAGCGATTACACAAATTGGGGTTGTATTCTCTGGAGGTTCGAAGGTTAAGGGGTGATCTGATCGAAGTTTATAAGATATTAAGGGGAACGGATAGGGTGGATAGAGAGAAACTATTTCCGCTGGTTGGGGATTCTAGGAATAGGGGGCACAGTCTAAAAATTAGAGCCAGACCTTTCAGGAGCGAGATTAGAAAACATTTCTACACACAAAGGGTGGTAGAAGTTTGGAACTCTCTTCCGCAAATGGCAATTGATACTAGCTCAATTGCTAAATTTAAATCTGAGATAGATAGCTTTTTGGTAATCAAAGGTATTAAGGGATATGGGCCAAAGGCAGGTATATGGAGTTAGATCACAGATCAGCCATGATCTTATCAAATGGTGGAGCAGGCACGAGGGGCTGAATGGCCTACTCCTATTCCTATGTTCCTAGTTAGGGCATCTGCAATGTGCTCACCTTTTTTTAAAACTCTGGGATGGAAACCATCTGGTCCTGGGGATTTGTCACTCTTTAGTGCTATTATTTTCTTCATTACTGTTGCTTTACTTATGTTAATTTTATCAAGTCCCTGTCCCCGATTCAGTATTAGTTTTCTTGGGATTTTCGGCATGCTATCCTCTTTTTCTACTGTAAATACTGACGCAAAGTAATCGTTCAACATGTCCGCCATTTCCCCATTGTCAATGACCGTATCCCCACTTTCAGTTTTTAAGGGGCCAACACTGCTCCTGACCACCCTCTTTTTCTTAATATAACTATAAAAGTTCTTCGTATTGGTTTTGAGATCCCTTGCAAGTTTCTTTTCATACTCTCTTTTTGTAGCTCTTACTATCTGTTTTGTGACCCTTTGTTGATCTTTGTTTCTTTCCCATTCACCAAGATCTGTGCCATTTTTTGCCTTTTTGTATGCCCTTTCCTTATGTCTTATACTGTCGCTTACCTCTTTAGTTGTCCATGCCTGTTTTTTATGGCAAGTAGAGTTCTTGCCCCTTGGGTATAAACCGGTTCTGTATCACATTAAATGTTTCTTTAAACATTTCCCACTGATCATCAGTCGTTTTACCCATTAACAGATTTGCCCAGTTTACTGTGGACAGTCTCTGTCTCATCCCATTGAAGTCGGCCTTACCCAAGTCTAGAATCTTAGCAGCTGATTCACTTTTTTCCCTTTCAATCACTACGTTGAACTCGATCATGTTATGATCGCTATTGGATAGATGTTCACGCACAGTTAAGCTGTTAACTGTGCGTGAACATCTAATCTGGTTCATTACTCATTACTGAATCTAGTATGGCTTGCCCCCTTGTTGCCTCTAGGACATGCTGCTGTAGAAAACTATCCCGGACACACTCAAGAAATTCACTACCTTTCTGACAGTTACTAGTCTGCTTTTCCCAATCTATGTGAAGGTTAAAGTCCCCCATTAAGACCACTATGCCTTTGTTACATGCTTGTCTAATCTCTGCATTTATACAATCTAGCACTTCAGAGCTGCTGCCAGGGGTCCTATACACAACTCCCACTATAGTCTTAGATCCTTTCTTATTTCTCAATTCAACCCATAAGGTCTCTGCTGGCTGCTTACCTCTCATTATATCCTCCTTTATCATTGAAGTGATTTCATCTCTAATCACTAAGGCTACTCCTCCCCCTCTTCCATTTTCCCTGTCTCTCCTGTAGACCTTATAACCCAGTATATTTAGTTCCCAATCCTGACTATCCCGCAGCCATGTTCTCAGTAATAGCTATCATGTCATACCCTCCAATTTGAATTTGAACCTGTTGTTCATTTAATTTATTCCTTATATTCCATGCATTTGTATATAGAACTCTTAATTGGGCCACACACCCTAGCCTGACCTTCAGCTTTGATGCTGGGTTAATCGACTTATGCCTTCTAGTTTTCACTATATCTGTATTGCCTAAAGTACACTTTCTTTCTGCTGCTCTACGCTTTTCCCTTTCACTTGTTCTTGAACAACTGTTTGTACTATTTGTATTGTAAATTTCCCCTGGGTCTTCCCCTCTCTTGCTGCTCTTGACTTTACTCCCTTCTGACTCCCCGCTCAGGTTCCCATCCCCCTGCCATTCTAGTTTAAACCTTCCCCAACAATCCAACTGTTCTTTAAATGATGCAAGTTTTTTTTTGCCTCCACTATCCTATCTGGCGTTCATTCCAAGTCTTAATTACTCTAGCTGCTGTTGCCATTTACAGCTCCTCTAGACCCATCTTTTGTTTCTTTACTTGTCCCATTATCACCCTTCTTGCCTTGCACCATCATCCCTTTAGTCATTTAATCACTCCTGCCCTCTACTCTATCCCTGACCTTCCCTTTTGTTCTTTCCTCCCCACTTCTTTCCCTCCTCCCCACTTTCCCTGAGTCTGTACTTGCTTAAAAACTTTAACTCTTTAACATCTTCCAATTCTGAGAAAAGGTCTTCGACCTGGAATGTTAACTCTGTTTCTTTCTCCACAGATGCTGCCTCACTTGCTGAGCTTTTCCAGCATTTTCTGTCTTAATTACTCTATCTGTGTCGAGACCTTTCTGATGTTAGCCCTGGATCTGCCTCTCAGTGGTTTTAACTGATACATTCTTGACCTACTTTCATTGCATACTTTGAAATAGTGCTTTGGATTTCTCTTTTCCATGGCCATTTTTTTTGAATAAATCGATGTTCTCAGAGGTTATAACTATCAGAAAAGACACTGGGGTTCATTTCTAGAGGGATAGAATTGAAAAGCAGAGAAGTTATGTTAAATTTGTATTGAACCTTGCTTAGACCACTGTTGAGGTATGTGAACAGTTCTGGCCTCCATATTATAAAAGGGATGTAGAGGCACTGGAGAAGATGCAAAAAAGATTTACAAGGATGTTACCAGAACTGGGAGGTTGAGCAGGCTGGGGTTCTTTTCTCTACAAAAGAGAAGGCTGAGGGGTGTCCTGATAGAGATCTTTAAGATTATGAAAGGGTTTGATAGGGTAGACGTCGAGAATATGTTTCCACTTGAGGGGGAGTCCAAGACCAGGGGGATATATATAAGATAGTCACTAATAAATCCAATAAGGACTTCAGGAGAAACTTCTTTAGAGTGTGGTTAGAATGTGGAACTTGCTACCACATGGAGTAGTCAAGGGGAATAGCAGAGATGCATTTAAGAGGAAGCTATGAGGGAGAAAGGAATAGAAGAATATACAGATAGGGTGAGATTAAGTGGGGTGGGAGGAGGCGCATGTGGAGCGTAAACACTGGCATAGACCAGTTGGGCCAAATGGTCTGTTTCTGTGCTGTACATTCAATGTAATATATTTTATTCCCTTCTCGGTCACCATCCTTCAAGACTAAACAGTTCCAGCCTTTCCCTGTTTATAGTATTTATTCAGAATGGATAGTTCTACACTTTATACGTCGCAATAAACGCGACTGTCGGGGTTTAGTGTACACGTTATTTCTGGCTATTTGGGAGGTAGTTTCTGATGGCTCAGTGGGTATGAACATAGGAAACTATGGAACAGAAAAAGGGCCACCCGGCCCATTGAGGCCATTCCCTCTGTGCTGTTGAGCGCAACAGATGGCATATCAATTGATTAAAGAAACTCACAAGACACTTTACCTCGGTGTATAAGTTTATCAGTCCAAAGTGCACCCATACTTAACTAAACATTACATTCATAGCTGGATATTATTACTATGGCACCTATTCCATTACAAGCCATAAGTAAGTACATACACAGTGACACTGGGTCAGGAGCTGGATCCTGTTCTCCTGAAGTGACAGATAACTGATCTACTCCCTCTCCTTACAGAGATGGGGGGGGAGCGAGGACATGGAGGGATTTGGACACCAGGATGAGAATTTTAAAATTGCCAATGTAAGTCAGCGAGCAGAGGAGTGATGGTTGAGCGGGACTTGGTGTGAGTTAGGATACGGGAAACAGAGTTTTGGAAGAACTTAAGTTTATGGAGGGTGGAAGATGAGAGGCCGGCAGGGGAGCACTGGAATAGTCGAGTCTGGAGATAACAAAAGCATAGGTGAGAGTTTCAGCGGCAGATGGGCTGAGGTGGGGGGGGGGCGGGGTGGAGACGGGTGATGTTACCGAGGTGGAAGTAGGTGGTCTTGGTGATGGACTGGATCTGGGGTTGGAAGCTCATCTCAGGGTCAAGGGTGCGAACAGTCTGGTTCAGCCTCAGACAGTGGCCAGGGAGAGGGATGGAGCCCTGTGGCGGGGCCTCAGTCTTCCAGAATGTGGGGCAAGCAGTGCGACAACACAGAGGCAGTGGAGGGGTCGAGAGAGGTGGTGTTGAGGTAGAGCAGGGTGTCAGCGTAATATGTAGAACCTGACGTGTTTTCGGATGATGTCGCCGAAGGGCAGCATATACTTGAGAATTTCACAATAGGAAGTGTTGAGCATTTGAGGAATGGTTGCAGAAAAACGGGATATGCAATTAAGTGAGTTGGAAGTAAACAGGCGCAACTGTATACTGCATTCGCCTCCTTTCAAGTTGCAGAGTCCAAGGTTTTTTTTTAACCTTTCCAGATGGTTGTAATCTTCCAGAATTCACTAGATTCTGGAAAGGTCCCAGCGGATTGGAAAACCGTAAACGTAACGCCCCTATTCAAGAAGGGAGTGAGACAGAAAGCAGGTAACTATAGACCAGTTAGCCTAACATCTGTCATTGGGAAAATGCTAGAATCCATTATTAAGGAAGTAGTAGCAGGACATTTGGAGACTCATAATACAATCAAGGAGAGTCAACATGGTTTTATGAAGGGGAAATCATGTCTGACAAATTTATTAGAGTTCTTTGAGGAAGTAACGGGCAGGGTGGATAAAGGGGAACCAATGGATGCAGTATATTTGGATTTCCAAAAGGCATTCGATAAGGTGCCACATAAAAGATTACTGCACAAGATAAGAGCTGATGGTGTTGGGGGTAATATACTGGCATGGATAGAGGATTGGTGAACTAACAGAAAACAAAGAGTCAGGATAAAAAGGTCATTTTCAAAATGGCAATCTTTAACTAGTCATAGAGTCATAGGGCTCGATTTTAGGAGCGTGTTTCCGGCGGGTTCCCAGCGGGGTGGCCCCGAAAATCCCGATCTCCGGTCACGTGACCGGATCGCGCCGAAATCCCGGCCACTTCCGGGTACCGCGCTGACGTGCGGGGCTGCGCGCGCAAGCCCCGCTGGTGGGAATCCCGCAGGCAATTAAAGCCAGCGGGGTTCCACTTGAGAGTACTTACCTTGCTCGTTGTGGTCAGTTAATGAGCTGAAGCAGCTGTCAAAAGAGGAAGTGTGGGATTTTAGGTTCAAGGCAGTGAGTTTCCCACACTGGGGGAAACAGTCTCCCTCCAACCAGGCGTGTTGCAGCCAGCAGCCTGTGGCAGGTGCCAAGGTGCGCTCCACGGGGGAGAGCCCTCACCCACGCAGGAGGCCACCGCGTCACATAGGGCAACCCCTGCCCTCCACCACCCCCCGCCAAGCCAGAGGACAGACCGACACGAAACCGCAGCCCCAGTCCGAGGAACCACACACCTACCCTGCACAACCCCTCAGACCAACACCTGCCAGTTGGGTGGTGTGTGGAGACCCTCGGAGGACGAAGAGCATAACCAGCACCAGCAGCCTCGCAGTCCACGCCGTCCGCCGCAGGGACGTGGATCCCCCCAACACGGTGTTGTTGCACGCCCACCTGCACAGCAGGAGGGAGGGCTACCGCAGAGAGAGACGCGTCGCAGAGGGCACTACCCTCGCCACAGGGTCCACAGACCGAGGCGCAGCTCCCCGGACCTCTCCGAGCAGCAGTGCACAGGGAGGCGCAGATTCGCTCGACATGTAGTCGTGGAGATCTGCAGCCTCTTTCATGCCGAGCTGCTCCTGGCTGGCCCCAGCACCAACTGCTTACCTGTCGCTGGCAAAGTCACCACTGCCCTCCACACCTTCTCCTCCGCATCCTTCCAGGGTGCAGCCGGCTACACCGCCGATGTCTCTCAGTCGTCTGCGCGGACGAGCCCTGCAAATACACCTGCACCTACTCTGCAGTAACACGATGGGTGGCATCAGTGGTGGGTCCTCATAGTGATACCCAGGAGCGGGCATTATTGGACACAACGGACAGGATTCGCGGAGACATGGCAGTGGTGGTGTCAATATAATGTGTGCTGTTTGTTGCTCTGAAATTCAATATGGGTAACACCCATGACAAACCCTCAGACACCCTTGTGCACCCCCTTCATGCTGACGAGACGTTTGCCTTACGCTGCCTACTGCACATATGTGATGCATGCCCTGTGGCTGCAGCACAGGTGGTGGCAGGTTGAGTGAGGCTGGCTGTGAGGGAGATGCACGAGAGGGTGAGTATGGGATGGAGCAATGAGATTGTATGAGGAGTGGGTTGCGTGTTAGTGGCAGGGTGAGTACTGGCGAGGTGAGTAGGTGGAGGTAAGATGAGGATGGGGTGTGAGTGGGTATGAAGGGTGATGTGACAGAATAGTGTTGGCGGTGCCGAAGGAGATGTGGGGTGGGGGCAGTGTTGTGGCTGACGGAGTGTAGGGGAAAGACTACGTGTTCTCACTGCGGCTGACCGACTGCGGTCATTGCAGCGCCTCCTGCACTGTATGCAGGTGGGCGATATGTTGGTGGCGCAGGTGACCCCCTCTGCCACCTCGAGCCAGGCCTTCTTGGTGGCAGAGGCAGGCCGCTTCCTCCCGCCCGCCGGGGGGAAAATCTGTGTCCTCCCCCTCCTCCTCACCCCATCTGATGATACCTGGGGTGAGGCATCATTAAACTGGGAGCAGCCTTCCCCCTGGGCTGCTCCATGCTGCAATTTGTCCCATTGGTTGCAGCATCTGTCAGTGGAGGACTGCCCCTTTAACTAGAGAGCCTCCAGCTGACAGATCGTACTGCGCATGCGCAGCCCGACCGACGCGCAGGCCAGCGCCGTGGACCCCGGAGGAGCAGGTAATTGATTCCAATTAGTGGGTTGCCTGCTACGATCGCGTGGGCAACCCACTAATTTCGCCGAGCGTGTTGACCACGCTCCCGGAGGACCACCCGCTGGGAACCCGCAGGCCTGCTAAATTCGGGCCCATAGAGTTATACAGCACAGATAGAGGCCCTTCGGCCCATCGTGTCCGCGCCGGCCATCAAGCCCTGTCTACTCTAATCCCATATTCCAGCATTTGGTCCGTAGCCTTGTATGCTATGGCATTTCAAGTGCTCATCCAAATGCTTCTTGAATGTTGTGAGGGTTCCTGCCTCCACAACCCTTTCAGGCAGTGAGTTCCAGACTCCAACCACCCTCTGGGTGAAAATGTTCTTTCTCAAATCCCCTCTAAACCTCCCGCCTTTTACCTTGAATCTATGTCCCCTTGTTATAGAACCCTCAACGAAGGGAAAAAGCTCCTTAGTATCCATCCTATCTGTGCCCCTCATAATTTTGTACACCTCAATCATGTCCCCCCTCAGCCTCCTCTGCTCCAAGGAAAACAAACCCAATCTTCCCAGTCTCTCTTCATAGCTGAAGCGCTCCAGCCCTGGTAACATCCTGGTGAATCTCCTCTGCACCCTCTCCAAAGCGATCACATCCTTCCTGTAGTGTGGCGACCAGAACTGCACACAGTACTCCAGCTGTGGCCTAACCAGTGTTTTATACAGCTCCATCATAACCTCCTTGCTCTTATATTCTATGCCTCGACTAATAAAGGCAAGTATCCCATATGCCTTCTTTACCACCTTATCTACCTGTTCCGCCGCCTTCAGGGATCTGTGAACTTGCACACCAAGATCCCTCTGACCCTCTATCTTGCCTAGGGTCCTCCCATTCATTGTGTATTCCCTTGCCTTGTTAGTCCCTCCAAAGTGCATCGCCTCGCACTTTTCCGGGTTAAATTCCATTTGCCACTGTTCCGCCCATCTGACCAACCCATCTATATCGTCCTGCAGACTGAGGCTATCCTCCTCGCTATTTACCACCCTACCAATTTTTGTATCATCAGCGAACTTACTGATCATACCTTTTACATTCATATCCAAGTCATTAATGTAGACCACAAACAGCAAGGGACCCAGCACCGATCCCTGTGGTACCCCACTGGCCACAGGCTTCCAGTCACAAAAACAACCTTCGACCATCACCCTCTGCCTTCTGCCACTAAGCCAGTTTTGTATCCAAAGTGCCAAGGCACCCTGGATTCCATGGGCTCGTACCTTCTTGACCAGTCTCCTGTGGGGGACTTTATCGAAGGCCTTACTGAAATCCATGTATACCACATCCACTGCGTTACCCTCATCCACACGCCTAGTCACCCCCTCAAAAAATTCAATCAAATTAGTCAGACATGATCTTCCCTTGACAAAGCCATGTTGACTATCCCTGATTAATCCTTGCTTCTCCAAGTGGAGACTAATTTTGTCCTTCAGAATTTTTTCCAATAATTTTCCTACCACTGATGTTAGGCTCACTGGCCTGTAGTTCCCCGGTTTTTCCCTACTCCCCTTCTTGAATAATGGTACTACATTAGCGGTTCTCCAGTCCTCTGGCACATCCCCTGTGGCCAGAGAAGTTCTGAATATATGTGTTAGAGCCCCCGCAATCTCCTCCTTTGCCTCACACAGTAGCCTGAGATACATTTCGTCCGGGCCTGGGGATTTATCCATTTTTAGGCCTGCTAAAACCGCCAATACCTCCTCCCGCTCGATGTTAATATGTTCGAGTATATCACAGTCCCCCTGCCGTATTTCTATGTCTACGTCGTCCTTCTCCATAGTGAAAACAGATGCAAAAAATTAATTTAGAACCCCTCCGACATCTGCCAGCTCCACACACAGCTTGCCATTTTTGTCCCTAATGGGCCCTATTTTTTCCCTAGTTATCCTCTTACAGAACATGACCGGACAGATGGTCTGAGAAAGCAGGGCAAAGACCAAGGGAAGTCCAGATTAAACTGCATTTATTTCAATGCAAGAAGTCTGATGGGCAAGGCAGATGAACTCAGGGCATGGATGGGTACATGGGACTGGGATGTTATAGCTATTACTGAAACATGGATAAGGGAGGGGCAGGACTGGCAGCTCAATGTTCCAGGGTACAGATGCTATAGGAAAGATAGAGCAGGAGGTAAGAGAGGAGGGGGAGTTGCGTTCTTGATTAGGGAGAACATCACGGCAGTAGTGAGAGGGGATATATCCGAGGGTTCGCCCACTGAGTCTATATGGGTAGAACTGAAAAATAAGAAGGGAGAGATCACTTTGATAGGATTGTACTACAGACCCCCAAATAGTCAACGGGAAATTGAGGAGCAAATATGTAAGGAGATTACAGACAGCTGCAAGAAAAATAGGGTGGTAATAGTAGGGGACTTTAACTTTCCCAACATTGACTGGGACAGCCATAGCATTAGGGGCTTGGATGGAGAGAAATTTGTTGAGTGTATTCAGGAGGAATTTCTCATTCAGTATGTGGATGGCCCGACTAGAGAGGGGGCAAAACTTGACCTCCTCTTGGGAAATAAGGAAGGGCAGGTGACAGAAGTGTTAGTGAGGGATCACTTTGGGACAAGTGATCATAATTCCATTAGTTTTAAGATAGCTATGGAGAAGGATAGGTCTGGCCCAAAAGTTACAATTCTAAATTGGGGAAAGGCCAATTTTGATGGTATTAGACAGGAACTTTCAGAAGTTGATTGGGAGAGTCTGTTGGCAGGCAAAGGGACGTCTGGTAAGTGGGAGACTTTCAAAAGTGTGTTAACCAGGGTTCAGGGTAAGCACATTCCTTATAAAGTGAAGGGCAAGGCTGGTAGAAGTAGGGAACCTTGGATGACTCGGGAGATTGAGGCACTAGTCAAAAAGAAGAAGGAGGCATATGACATGCATAGGCAGCTGGGATCAAGTGGATCCCTTGAAGAGTATAGAGATTGCCGGAGTAGAGTTAAGAGATAAATCAGGAGGGCAAAAAGGGGATATGAGATTGCTTTGGCAGATCAGGCAAAGGTGAATCCAAAGAGCTTCTACAAATACATAAAGGGCAAAAGGGTAACTAGGGAGAGAGTAGGGCCTCTTAAGGATCAACAAGGTCATCTATGTGCGGAACCACAAGAAATGGGTGAGATCCTGAATGAATATTTCACATCGGTATTTACGGTTGAGAAAGGCATGGATGTTAGGGAACTTGGGGAAATAAATAGTGATGTCTTGAGGAGTGTACATATTACAGAGAGGGAGGTGCTGGAAGTCTTAACGCGCATCAAGGTAGATAAATCTCCGGGACCTGATGAAATGTATCCCAGGACGTTATGGGAGGTTAGGGAGGAAATTGCGGGTCCCCTCGCAGAGATATTTGAATCATCCACCGCTACAGGTGAGGTGCCTGAAGATTGGAGGGTAGCAAATGTTGTGCCTTTGTTTAAGAAGGGCGGCAGGGAAAAGCCTGGGAACTACAGACCGGTGAGCCTGACATCTGTAGTGGGTAAGTTGTTAGAGGGTATTGTGAGGGACAGGATCTACAGGCATTTGGAGAGGCAGGGACTAATTAGGAACAGTCAGCATGGTTTTGTGAGAGGAAAATCATGTCTCACGAATTTGATTGAGTTTTTTGAAGGGGTAACCAAGAAGATAGATGAGGGCTGTGCAGTAGACATGGTCTACATGGACTTCAGCAAAGCATTTGACAAGGTACCGCATGGTAGGTTGTTACATAAGGTTAAATCTCATGGGATCCAAGGTGAGGTAGCCAATTGGATACAAAATTGGATTGACGACAGAAGACAGAGGGTGGTTGTAAAGGGACGGCCACAGGGGACCACTGCACTGCCTGCCTGCTCCTCTTACTCTGCCTGGTGGTCACCCAATTACTTCCTGCCTGTACAACCTTTACCTGCGGTGTGACCATCTCACTAAACGTGCTATCCACGACGTTCTCAGCATCGCGAATGCTCCATAATGAATCCATCCGCAGCTCCAGTGCCGCAATGCGGTTTGTCAGTAGCTGCAGCTGGATACATTTCCCGCACACATGGTCATCAGGGACACCGGAAGGGTCCCTGATTTCCCACATAGAGCAGGAAGAGCATAACACGGGGCTGGGCTGTCCTGACATGACTTACCCTTTACCTCAGCACTGATCCCTGGGGTGCCACAGTGATCAGTGCTAGGACCTCAACTATTTACAGTATATATCAATGATTGGATGAAGGAACAGAGTGTCTTGTGGCTAAATTTGCTGATGATACAAAGATAGGTGGAAAAGCAAGTTGCGATGAGGACAGTGTCTGCAAAGGGATATTGATAGGTTAAGTGAATGGGCAAAAATTTGGCAGATGGAATATAATGTGGGAAAATGTGAAGTCATCCACTTTGGGAGGAAAAATAAATAAGCAAAATATTATTTGAATGCAGAAATACTACAAAATGCTGCGGTACAGAGGGATCTGGGTGTCCTCGTACATGAAACACAAAAAGTCAACATTGTGCAGCAGGTAATCTGAAAGGCAAACGGAATATTGGCCTTTATTTCTAGGGGGATGGAGTATAAAAGCAGGGAAGTCATGCTCCAACTGTACAGGGTGCTGGTGAGACCACACCTGGAGTACTGCGTACAGTTCTAGTGCCCTTATTTAAGGAAGGACATACTTGCATTGGAGGCAGTTCAGAGAAGGTTCACTAGGTTGATTCTGGGTATGGAAGGGTTGTCTTATGAGGAAAGATTGAACAGGTTGGGTCTATACTCATTGGAGTTTAGAAGAATGAGAGGAGATCTTATTGAAACATACAAGATCCTGAGGGGACTCGATAGGGTAGATGCTGAGAGGATGTTACCCCTCATGGGGGAATCTAAAACTAGGGGGCATAGTCTCAGAATAAGGGGTCGCCCGTTTAAGATGGAAATGAGGAGGAATTTCTTCTCCCAGAGGGTTGTGAATCTTTGGAATTCTTTACCCCAAAAAGCCGTGGAGGCTGAGTCATTGAATACGTTCAAGGCTGAGTTAGACAAATTTTTGATCAGCAAGGGAGTCAAAGGATATGGGGAAAGGGTGGGAAAGTGGAGCTGAGGTAAAAATCAGATCAGCCATGATCTCATTAAATGGTAGAGCAGGCTCGAGGGGCCGAATGGTCTACTGTTCCTGTCTCTTATGGTCTTATAACTCAGTCCTCTGAAACTGGGAATCAGCCTAATTATCCTCCTACGCACTGCTCTTCGGGGTCGCATGGTTCAGTTTCAATTTGAACATGTCTACATTGTAGACATGTTGAAGTCCACTCCAGGGACTTGAACATGTAATCCAGGCTGATATTCCCAGTGCAGTATTGAGGGAGTCCTGCACTGTTAGAGGTACTGTCTTTCGGATGAGATTTCAACCGAGGCTCCATCTGCCCTCTCGGGTGGATGTAAAACATCCCACAGCCGCTATTTCGAAGAACAGCAGGGCAGTTCTCCCTGGTGTCCTGGCCAATATTTATCCCTAAACCAAAATCACTAAAACAGATAATCTGATCATAATCACATTGCTGTTTGTGGGAGCTTGCTGGGTGCAAATTGGCTGCCATGTTTCCTACATTACAACAGTGAATACACTTCAATAATACTTAATTGGCTGTAAAATGCTTTGGGACGACCTGAGGTCGTGAAAGATGCTATATAAGTGCAAATCTTTCTTTCTAGCATTAGTTCACTAGCACACAACGTGAAATCCTACTGAACCATAACTGTTATCAGTTAGGGAGCCTGATTTTGAACCGGCCAGTTATTTTGATAATCGAAAACCGAATGGCGTAAATCTGCTTTTTGATTGCAACATTTATTTTTAAACAGTGATGTGTGCGTGTGCAATCACTTCCCCATCTCACACGTGGCTGTACCAGTCTTTTTATGACTGCCCCAGCTCGTCCCTACTTCACCTTCCGCAAACAGGAAAAGCAGACTTTCTGAACGGTTCCTCTTGAAAGCAGTTTTTATTTTCTTGCCTATATTTTTGCGTCAATTTCTTCTCCTCTTCCTGTGGGCATTGACCCCTTCGTTGGGAGTATGTTTCTTTGGTCACCCTCTAGCACTTAGTCCACTCTTCAGGCGTGAGCCTCGACCGTCAGTGTGGCAAACTATTTAGATTTGGGGGGCATCACAGCTAAGGGCCAATCTTGGCCTCGGATGATATCTACATGGGCACTTCCTGCAGGGGTTGCAGAGCAGCAATCAGGAACGAGAACCCTGGCTAATGTTCTGCCTCCTTAATCGAAGGGCATTGAAGCAAACTGAGGACGGCTAATTCTGCACAGCCCAGGGATCAGAACTAGGACTTTCCCAGTGTGAATGGCTCAGCTCTCACTGGATAAATCACTCAGCCATCAGGGGAGCTCAAGAAGGCAGTTCAATGGAAACCATTTTGTAAAAGATGGTAATGGTGTGGTTGGGATCCTCTGGAACAATTCATACAGATATGAACTTATAAAAGTTCTCTGTTACCCGGTAGCTCAGTGCATAAATTTGTTGCCGGGTGTGGTACCAATTATGGAAGGCTGAAAAGTACTTCATTGTCTGTGAAGTGCTTTGGAACATCCTGAGGTGGTGAAAGGTGCCACTGCGTATAAATGCGATTTCTTTCTTTCTAACCTCAAGGTCTCCCTGCTCCTCCTGCACCTGTCAGCATCTTTCTACGCTCCCATTCTTTGTTTTCCCCCCAAAATGAACAAACTTACACTTCTTTGAATAAAATTGCCCAATCTGCCAACTCGTCTTTGTCTTTTAACAGTCCACCTTGCTGTTCGCCAAATGCCCTATTTTTGTGTCCTCAGTAAATTTGCTATCTATGCCAGAATGATCTGTAGATATTGATAATTGGAGAGGACGGAGGGGTTGGTGACAGCATTGTTGAAGGCTGGAAGAACAGATCGTGAGGAAAGGAGTCATTGACAATGTCAGCAAGCATTGGAGCATTAGAACGATGCACTACGGTGCTGAGTTTGGAGGGAGTAGAGGTAGATCTCGTGTTCGAAATGAGGGTTGGGGAGGGGGGGTGGAAGGAAAGAGTGGTGGGGAGGAGGCTTCACAGTGATATGCCCAGAGGTGCTGAGGCCATTGTAGCACCTTATCTACATCCGGTATGAGATAGGAAGAAAGAACTGGCATTTGATACTGCCTAATCATGTCCTACATATGAACATACATACGAACATAAGAATTAAGAGCAGGAGTAGGCCATTTGGCCCCTCGACCTTGCTCAGCCATTTCATAAGATCATGGCTGATCTGATTGTGACCTCAACCCTACTTTCCTGTCTACCTACTATGACCTTTGACTCCCTTGTTAATCAGGAATCTATCTAACTCAGCCTTAAAAATATTCAATGACCCTGCCTCCACCGCTCTCTGGGGAAGGGAGTTCCACAGACTCACGACCCTCTGAGAGAAAAAATTTCTCCTCATCTCCGTCTTAAATGGGAGACCCCTTATTTTTAAACTGTGGCCCCTAGTTCTAGTCTCTTTCACAAGGGGAAATATCCTCTCAGCATCTACCCCGTCTAGTCCCCTCAGGATCTTAGTTGTTTCAATAAGATCACCTCTCATTCTTCTAAACTCCAATGTCCAACCTTTCCTCATAAGATAACCCCCTCATCCCAAGAATCACTTGAGCGAACTTTCTTTGAACTGCCTCTAAAGCAGTTATGTCCTTTCTTAAATAAGGAGACCAAAACTGCACACAGTATTCTAGAAATGGTCTCACCAATGCTCTGTACAACTGTAGCAAAAAATCTCTACTTTTATAGTCCATTCCCCTTGCAATAAATGACAACATTCCATTTGCCTTCCTGATCACTTTTTGTGATTCATGTACCTCAGAGTTCTCCAATCTCTCTCCATTTAAATAATATACTGCATTTCTATTCCTCCTGCCAAAGTGGACAAGTTCACATTATCCCACATTATACTCCATCTGCTAATTTTTTGCCCACTCTCTTAACCTGTCTATATCCCTCAGCAGACTTCTTATGTCTTCTTCACAACTTACTTTCCTACTTACCTTTGTGTCATTAGCAAATTTAGCAACCATACATTCGGTCCCTTCATCCAAGTGATTGATATAGATTGTAAATAGTTGAGGCCCCATCACTGATCCCTGTGGCACTCCACTCGTTACATCTTGCCAAGCTGAAAATGACCCATTTATGCCTACTCCCTGTTTCCTGTTAGCTTATCAATCCTTTATCCATGCTAATATGTTACCCCCCCTACACCGTGAGCTCTTATTTTGTGTAGCAGCCTTTGATGTGGTACCTTGGAGTATGATTGCTGGTGCAATGTAGGCTATGGT
Source organism: Heptranchias perlo (assembly GCF_035084215.1). NCBI lineage: Eukaryota > Metazoa > Chordata > Chondrichthyes > Hexanchiformes > Hexanchidae > Heptranchias > Heptranchias perlo. The sequence continues at coordinate 8,327,904 of NC_090328.1, forward strand.
GCATTTAAGGGGAAGCTAGATAAACACGAGGGAGAAACGAATAGAAGGATATGCTGATAGGGTTAGATGAAGGAGGGTGGGAGGAGGCTCATGTCGAGCATAAACACCGGCATGGACCTATTGGGCCGAATGACCTGTTTCCGTGCTGTACATTCTATGTTAATCTATGTTATACTGAAGGCTGAGGGGTGACCTAATAGAGGTCTTTAAAATTATGAAGGGGTTTGATAGGTTAGTGGGGGAATCTAAAACTAGGGGTCATAAATATAATTGTCACTAATAAATCCGATAAGGAGTGGTAAGAATGTGGAATGCGGTACCATAAGGAGTAGTGGAGGCAAATAGCACGGAATGCATAAAGCCAGATAAGCACGAGGGAGAAAGGAATAGGTTATGCTGAATCAAAAGCAAAATACTGCAGATGCTGAAAATCTGAAATGAAAATAGAAAATGCTCAGCAAGTGAGGCAGCATCTGTGGAGAAAGAAACAGAGTTAACGTTTGAAAGGTCTTCAACCTGAAACGTTAACCCTGTTTCTTTCTCCACCGACACTGCCTCACTTGCTGAGCGTTTCCAGCATTTTCTGTTTTTATTATAGAAGGACACGCAGATGGGGTTAGATGAAGGGAGGAGGCTCGTGTGGAGCATAAACGCCGGCATAGACCAGTTGGGCCGAATGGCCTGTTTCTGTGTTGTCTGTAATTTATGATGTGAGTATGGACTCTATCTTAGTTTCGAGGTTGCGGCGTCTGCTGTAGAGTTGGTGTACGAGATGGTCGTGGAGTGTGCGAGAGGTACGACGGCAGAGTCTCTCAGCGTAATCCGAGTTGTATGTGGACCTGAGTGGGTTCGTGATCTGGAGTCCTTTCGGGATCTTGTCTGCTTTCTTGCAGCTCTGTAAAAACTGGATGTCTGTGTCTATATGTGCGATCTTCTTGGATATCCTTTCCACTGTGAGCCGGCAGTTTGTGGTGTCGATGGTAGCCATGATGTGGAGATGCCGGTGATGGACTGGGGTTGACAATTGTAAACAATTTTACAACACCAAGTTATAGTCCAACGATTTTATTTGAAATTTACAAGCTTTCGGAGGCTTCCTCCTTCCTCAGGTAAATGTCAGGAACTCCTTGAACCCTAAGCATTTATAAATCACAGAACAATACATGGTGATTACAGACATTCTTTGCAACTGCCCATTGCCAAGGCAATCACCGTGTTCAGATAGGGAGGTGTTACCTACAGAACCCCCGAAATTTAGCACACATTGGGGACTGAACGCACAACCTTCCTGATCTGTACGGCTGATCTATTTCCACTCTGAAAATCCCCAGTGCACCACCCCTCATTTACCCCATCAGCACCTGACACAAACAATCCATTACCATGGATCTATCTCCATTGAGCATTTCCCAACTCAACCTCACATTGACCAGAAACCGAACCGCCCGCCCTACCCTCCTGTTCATTGGCTGCAAGGGAATTAGAATCTGATTTTTGATTGGTCTCAACAGCCGTCATTCAAGCGTTTCGGCCCACAAACGGGGTTGGTTGCGCCGTCAGGTTAGGTTGCATGGTCAGATTAGGTCCTGCTCCTTTTCGGTCCCGCCTCCAACCACCATCATTGGTCTAACAGACTCCAGTCCGATTGCGGATTGGTCAATGTTGCCATCAATCAGCTGGCGGGGCGGGGCGGGGCGGGTTAGGCTGGCGCCGTCAGGTTTGGTTGCATGGTCAGGCAAGGACCTTCTTCAATGCTGTCCCGCCCCCCCTCCCCCAACAATCATCATTGGTCTAAAAGACCCAAGACCGATCGTCGATTGGCCAGCATGGCCATCAATCAGTTGGCGGGGCGGTGCGTCGTTGGCTGCGGCGACAGGTTAGGTTGCATGTTGCTTCCCTTCCGTCCCGCCCCCAAACCATGATCATTGGTCTAAAAGGAACCAAGGCCGATGTTGGATTGGTCAGCATGGCCGTCAATCGGTAGGCGGGGCGGGGCAAGCTGCGCTGTCAGGTTAGATTGCACGTGACGGATTGTGGGCTATTTCCTCAGTAAGATGGCGGTGGACGCCGAGCTTGGCAACAGCTGACGGTTCGGTTGGTGTGCGCGCCGTGGGTCGAAGCTCCGGACCCGCCAACACGCACCGGCACAGAGTGGTGGTCTTAGTGTGTTTGTATCTCGAATTAAAATCCCCTTTGTAAGGAGTAAGATTACCGATCTCCTCTCCTCACACCCCCCTCCCCCCCCCTACCATAACAACATTTTTTTTCTCTCCCTAATAAAATGGCAACCATGGAGAAACTGATGAAGGCCTTCGAGTCACTAAAGTCATTCCAGCAGGGACCGTCCAGCGAGGAGCCGGGGCAGAAACAGTGAGTAAACAGACCCAGAAATGAGACCTACACACAAACTCACACATTTTATATATTATATATACACACACACACAAATGCACACATTTTATGTACACAGACGCACGCACACCGATACTGCCACACAAATACACACACATTTTATATATTATATATACAGGCGCGCACACACATATATAATACACACAGATACCAACACATATACATAAAACAGACACACAAATACACACATTTTATTTATATATATATACACACAGGCGCGCACACACCGATACAGCCACATACAGACACACAAATACACACATTTTATATATTACATATACACACAAGCGCATACAGATACAAACACATACACATAACACAGACAGATACACATAAACACAGTTTTGCGCACACACAGTTGCACACACGCACATAGATACAGACACGTTGTACCTGGGAGTCTGAGGGGGATTCCAGGGAGTCTGCGGTGATCCTGCTTCTGTCCCTTTGTCACCGGATTTCTGTATTTGTTGACATTGTTTCTGTTGGTGTGCTGTACGCAATATGCCTCCTACATTGATGGCACTGTTTTCCTTTGGATGGCCGATGCTTTCTTTCGCGTGGTTGGGGAGGAGAGCAAGAAAATAAACAAACTGCAAATGCTAGAAATCTGAAACAAAAATAGAGTGCCGTAAACATTCAGCAGGTCAGTGAGCACTAATGGAGACAAAAAAAACAAGTTAATGTCTGATGAAGGTTCTACACCTGAAACCTTAAATTGTCTGTTCTCCCCATGGATGCTGACTGACTTGCTGAGTGTTTCTAGTATTTTGTGTTCTTGTTATAATCTTTAAGATAATTGTTTCCCTGGGAGTGCGTCTGTATTTGAAGGTAGAAAACTACCGGTTTATTGGAGTGACTAAAAACTGGGGTTGTGGAGAGAACAGGTCAAGACCAGAGATATTTGTTACAGACACTGGGTTTAATAGGCAATATCGGGTTTATTTTTTTTAAACAGCTGGAAAAGGGTGAAAGGTGGTGGATGATAAGTGGAGTGGGGGTGGGATATTAGGATGGGACAACCCCCATTCCCACCTCATTGAGAGCTGATAAAATGCAAAAGAATGTCAATTAGTGGCCCAGAATTTGCTGGAGCGGGATATCATCAGTTAGGCTTTTTTCCTCACCCCTTCAGTCCCAAATTTTTTGCACTGGAAGTGCTAGCTGATAACGATGCATTTGTGTGGCTGATAGTGAGGGCAGTGGGGGTATCTGGGACCTTGTGAACGACAGGGCCAACAGCCTATCTACTTAACCCCAATTAGATTTAAGGACAAGAACAATTTACTACCTGTAGGAATGAGACTCCAGAGTTTATTGTTCCCTTTCTGAGCTGGAGAGGTTAAGTGGTATTGCAGGAATGTAAATATAGTCTTTAAAAGGGTCCTTACATTGTTAAGTACCAGCCCTAACTTTCTGTGGAGAGTTTAATTGGCAATTAATGTTCAAATGCAACAACTTCTTGAAACTGACAGGGAGTTTAAGTGCGAGCTGCCGTTTTCGCTAAGCTAACGGCGGATTTGTCCAGCAACTTATGATGATTCGCAATTCACGGCGTATCTCTTCCTCACCACAAGCTGCTGGACGATTTACACATTAATTGTCTGAGCGCCATTAGTTTGATAGCAAATTCAGGCCCATTTTTAATGTTTGTTCCCAGCTCTGTGTTATTTAACACGCTAAAGTCTTGTAAGGTAGGTATTTTTCCAGGAAAATAATTTTTGCTGGCTTTTTAAAATATTGTACCTTGAATATTGTACATGAATAAATGTACCACAATTTTGCAGGCTTGTTTATAAACCCATGACAAGTGGATGCATTATACTACTAGTGCTTGATGTCAGTAATAATAGATACTGGGGCGTGAGATACAGTGCATTAAAGAGTTCAGGTAACCCTGTGAGAAACAAATGGAATTACTGCCATTAGCTCACTTCCAGTATTCTTATTTATGGATAATCTTTTTTTTGCTTAATTGGGCTTCTGCTAATGCTTTATTCTTTGCAGGGGATAGATACCTGGGATGTTTGCCAGTGATTGTTAGGATGATGAGTGGTGTGGATGTGATGTAAGTTTAAGGGTGTAACAACTATTGACATCTGACGAGAGTCTTAACATTATGTGTAGGGCACTGTGGTACAGCAGCGTTTGTCTCTTGTATGGACTTTATGGAAATTTAGTTACAGGATAAAAGGATCTCTTGCAGCATTGCTCACTGGGCTAGGGGCAGGAAGATACAATCTCTAAATCCTGTCACCTTGATTTTGCATGTTGTGGTATTCTGTAACCAACCACAGTGGTTGAGATTATTTAACTTGTTGCCACTAGTAAATCCTGATCTGTACTGAAGCCAAGGAACAAGAGGAAGACCCGATACTGATTCTATTCTGAATAGTTACGTTGTTTCTTGGCAAGGCATTTTTCTTAACCCCAGTTGTATAGAAATCTGCAGTTTGACTTTTATCATTTTTGTTCCATTGCATTTGTTTAAAAAGTTTAAGCTTACGATCAACTCACCATATCAGATCTGTACATCTTAACGTTCCTTAATCATCATTGGGTCAATATCTTGGAACTCGCTACCTAACAGCACCGTGGGAGTTCCTTCACCACACTGGCTGCAGCGGTTCAAGATGGCGGCCCACCACCACTTTCTCAAGGGCAACTAGGGATGGGGAAACAAATGCTGGTCTTGCTAGCGACACCCATATCGCCAGAATGAATTAAAAAAAACCACTATCATTACATTTTGATAGCGAGCCACATAAGGAGATATTAGGACAGGTGACTAAATGTTTGGTCAAAAAGGTAGCTTTTAAGGAGTGTCTTAAAGGAGGGGAGAGAGGCAGAGAGGATTGGGGAAGGAATTCCAGAACTTAGGGCCTAGACAGCTGAAGGCACGGCTGCCAGTGGTGGAGTAATGAAAATCAGGGTGCGCAACAGACCAGAGTTAGAGGAGCGCAGAGATCTCTGAAGGTTGTAGGGCTGGAGGAGGTTGCAGAGATAGGGAGGTGGGGCGAGGCCATGGAGGGATTTGAAAACAAGGATGAGAATTTTAAAATCACAGACTTGTCAATTCTCTAGAAGAATAATAGCACATGGGCCAATCAGATTTCTAGAAAGTGTCACAGAATGAATGGACCATCCAGATGGCTAGATGAGGACCGGGCCCCAGTATTTTTAATATATATTCACTTTTTCTGGATTGCAAGGCTAGGAACAATATGCCTTGCACTGCACTTGTGACTTTTTAATTATTTTCTTTCATGAGCTAATGTAACAAAAGTATTTTGCCTGGGAGGATATATGACCATAGTGAATGTAAATTAATGTTGCATGGGAAAGATTAGTAACCTACTGACCACAACGTACTTTAAGGTGTCAGCCGTGGCTCAGTTGCTAGCACTCTTGCCTCTGAGTCAGAAGGTCGTGGGTTCAAGTCTCACTCAAGAGACATGAGCACAAAATGCAGTACTCCAGTGCAGTACTGAGAGTGCGCTGCACTGTCAGAGGTGCTGTTTTTCACATGAGACATTAAACTGTGCTCTCAAGTGGATGTAAAAGATCCCACGGCCACTATTTCGGAGAAGAGCAGGGGAGTTCTCACCGGTGTCCTGGCCAATATTTATCCCTCAACCAACTGGATGACCAGGTTAAATCAGGGTAAAATAGTAAAAAGTTAAAATTGAAGGTGCTTTATCTAAATGTGCAAAGCATTTGTAACAATGAATGAATGGCACAAATAGAGATGAATGGGTTTGATCTAGTAGCCATTACTGAGATGTGATTGCAAGGTGACCAAGGTTGGCAACTAAATATTCCAGGGTACTTGACTTTTCCATTTTGTCTGTCTTTTCGAAAAGGGAGGGGGGGGTGGGGTAGCCCTGATAAAGAATGACCTAAGGTCAGTGGTGAGAAAGGATCTTGACTCGGAAGATTAGGAAGCAGAATCATTATGGGTGGAGATAAGAAATAACATGGGGCAGAAAACACTGATGGGAGTAGTTTATAGACCCCCTAACAGTTATACTGTTGGACAGAGGATTAATCAAGAAATAAGAGAAGCTTGTAACAAAGATAATGCAATAATCGTGGGGACTTTAATCTTCATATAAACTGGGCAAATCAAATTGTCAAAAGTAGTTTGGAGGACGAGTTCATGGAATGCATTAGAGACAGTTTCCTAGAACAACACGTCGTGGAACCAACCAGGGAACAGGCTATTTTAGATCTTTTCTTGTGTAATGAGACAGGGTTAAATAGTAATCTAGCAGTAAGGGATCCTCTGGGGAAGAATGATCATAATATGATAGAATTTCACATTGAGTTCGAGATTGAGGTACTTAAGTCAGAATCGAGAGTCTTAAACTTAAAGCCAATTACATAGGTATGAGGGGCGAGTTGGCAAAGGTAGATTGGGAAATTAGATTAAAAGATATGATGGTAGACAAGCAATGGTGAACATTTAAAGAAATATTTCATAATTCTCAATGAATATACATTCAATGTTGTTGAGAAATAAAAATTCCACCGGAAAAGTGATCCATCCATGGCTAACTAAAGAAGTTAAGGATAGTATTAGATTAAAAGAGTAGTAAGCCTGAGGATTGGGAGAGTTTTAGAAACCAGCAAAGGATGACCAAAAAATAAGGGAAAAAATAGAATGAGAGTAAACGTGCAAGAAATATAAAAACGGATTGTAAAAGCTTCTACAAGTATGTAAAAAGGAAGAAAGTAGTGAAAGTAAACATGAGTCATTGAGTATATTCAAGGCTGCATTAGATAGATTTTTGGACTGTCGGGGACTCAAGTGATGTGGGGATCGGGCGGGAAAGTGGACCTGAGGTCGAAGATCAGCCATGATCTAAATGAATGGCAGAGCAGGCTCGAGGGGCCGTATGGCCTATTCCTGCTCCTATTTCTTATGTTCCTTAGAGGCTGAGACTAGATAAATTATAACGGGGAATAACGAAATGGCAGAGCCGTTAAACAAATATTTTGTATCTGTCTTCATAGTTGAAGACACAAAAAAACCTACCAGAAAGAGTGGGGAGCCAAGGATCTAATGAGATTGAGGAACTTAAAGTAATTAAGATTAGTGAAGAAAAAGTACTGGTGAAATTAATGGGACCAAAAGCCGACAAATCCCCTGGACCTGATGGCCTACATCTTAGGGTGCATTGGTTGTAATCTTCCAAAATTGGATGCATTGGTTGTAATCTTCCAAAATTCCCTAGATTCTAGAATGGTCCCAATGGATTGGAAGGTAGCAAATGTAACACTGCTGTTCAAGAAATGAGGGAGAACTACAGGCCAGTTAGCCTGACATCAGTCTTCGGGAAAAATGCTGGAATCCATTATTAAGGAAGTGGTAACAGGGCACTTAGAATATCATAATATGATTAGGCAGAGTCAACATGGCTTTATGAAAGGGAAATCGTGTTTAACAAATTTATTAGTCCTTTTGAGGATGTAACTAGCAGGGTAGAAAAAGGGGAACCAGTGGATGTAGTATATTTGGATTTTCAAAAGGCATTCGATAAGGTGCCACAAGGTTTTTTTTATTCGTTCGTGGGATGTGGGCGTTGCTGGCAAGGCCAGCATTTATTGCCCATCCCTAATTGCCCTTGAGAAGGTGGTGGTGAGCCGCCGCCTTGAACCGCTGCAGTCCGTGTGATGAAGGTTCTCCCACAGTGCTGTTAGGAAGGGAGTTCCAGGATTTTGACCCAGCGACCATGAAGGAACGGCGATATATTTCCAAGTCAGGATGGTGTGTGACTTGGAGGGGAACGAGCAGGTGGTGGTGTTCCCATGTACCTGCTGCTCTTGTCCTTCTAGGTGGTAGAGGTTGCGGGTTTGGGAGGTGCTGTCGAAGAAGCCTTGGCGAGTTGCTGCAGTGCATCCTGTGGATGGTACACACTGCAGCCACTGTGCGCCGGTGGTGAAGGGAGTGAATGTTTAGGGTGGTGGATGGGGTGCCAATCAAGCGGGCTGCTTCGTCCTGGATGGTGACGAGCTTCTCGAGTGTTGTTGGAGCTGCACTCATCCAGGCAAGTGGAGAGTATTCCATCACACTCCTGACTTGTGCTTTGTAGATGGTGGAAAGGCTTTGGGGAGTCAGGAGGTGAGTCACTCGCTGCAGAATACCCAGCCTCTGACCTGCTCTTGTAGCCAAAGTATTTATATGGCTGGTCCAGTTAAGTTTCTGGTCAATGGTGCACAAGATAAGGGCTCATGGGGTTGAGGGTAATATATTAGCACGGATAAAGCATTGGTTAATGGACGGAAAACAGAGTAGGGATAAACAAGTCCTTTTCAGCTTGGCAGGCTGTTACTAGTGCAATGCCGCAAGGGTCAGTACTGTGGCCTCAGCTATTTACAATCTATATTAATGACTTAGATGAAGGGACCGAGTGTAATGTATCCAAATTTGCTGACGATACAAGCTAGAGGGAAAGTAAGCTGTGAGGAGGACAGAGTGCAAAGGGATATGGACAGATTAAGTGAGTGGGCAAGAAGGTGGCAGATGGAGCATAATGTGGGAAAATGTGAGGTTATTCACTTTGGTAGGAAGAATAGAAAAACAGAATATTTTTTAAATGGTGAGAAACTATTAAATGTTGGTGTTCAGAGAGATCTGGGTGTTCTTGTACATGAAATACAGAAAGTTAACATGCAGGTACAGCAAGCAATTAGGAAGGCAAATGGCATGTTGGCCTTTATTGCCAATGGTTTGGAGTACAAGAGTAAGGAAGTTTTGCTGCAATTGTATAGGGCTTTGGTGAGACCTGGCGTACTATGTACAGTTTTGGTCTGCTTACCTAAGGAAGGATATACTTCCCTTGGAGGCGGTGCAACGAAAGTTGACAAGATTGATTCCTGGGATGTGAGAGGGTTGTCTTATGAGGAGAGATTGAGTAGAATGGGCCTATACTCTCTGGAGTTTAGAAGAATCAGAGGTGATCTCATTGAAACATAAGATTCTGAGAGGGCTTGACAGGGTAGATGCTGGGAGGCTGTTTCCCCTGGCTGGAGAGTCTAGAACTAGGGGACATAGTCTCAGGATAAGGGGCCAGCCATTTAGGACTGAGATGAGGAGAAATTTCTTCACTCAGAAGGTTGTGAATCTTTGAAATTCTCAACCCAAGCGGGCTGTGGATGCTCAGTCATTGAGTATATTCAAGACTGAGATCGATTGATTTTTGGACACTAAGGGAATCAAGGGATATGGGGATGGGGCAGGAAAGTGGAGTTGAGGTCGAAGATCAGCCATTATTGAATGTCAGAGCAGGCTCGAGGGGCCATATGGCCGACTCCTGCTCCTATTTCTTCTATTCTAATGTCACTAAAACAGATGATCTGGTCATTATCACATCGCTGTTTGTGGGAGCTTGCCATGTTCAAATTTGCTGCCACCTTTCCTACATTACCACAATGTAAAGCGCTTTGAGATGTCCTGAGGTTGTTATATAAATGCATTTCTTTCTTTCAGGACTCGGGGCTTGTTGTGCTTGATTCTTCTGTCTTTTATAATGCGCTTTGGCATGTGCTCGTATTGTCAACCAATATGGATGCAAAAGGGCAGAAAAATGCATGGCTCCCTGAGTGACAAAAGGCCATTCACTTTCTCAAGCCATCAAGACCATTCCCTCCAGAGTCTATGTATAATTATTCTCCTTATTGTGTACTCATCTTCACCTTAAGAAAGTAGAGACAAAAGTAACTTGATCAGCTCGTATATAGTTAACAAAACTGCTGCTCAAACATAGAAACCAAATCCAATCCCTGCAAATGCCTTTCAGTATGACGCAAAGTACTTTTACTACCACCACCCTTCAATCTACTTGTCTATTACACCCAGAATTCAACCTCTAACTAAAAGCATGTCAATGGTCTTATGCACTCAGTTTGATTTATATAAGTCAGATAAGTGATTTGTCAATGTTAGTAAATTTGTTTTGTGGGGTATTCTGTCTGTAAGTGATAAGGTTGTAGCATTGCTTTTTGATTGGAGTGAATAAATGTGGAAAAGATGCATTTTTTGACCACCTAACTTAAATTGTGCAGATATTATAGAAGAAATAATCCTAGACATTTCCAGTTCTTGCATTTTGAATATGTTTTAAATTGTGCTGCACAGTAAGTGAAAGACTCCTTGAATCACTTGCTCCATGAATGAAGATAGAATTTAGTTCCTATTAATGGCTGACGTGGTTGACTCATAACTGCCCTCTGAAGTGGTCCAGCAAGCCACCCAGTTGTAACAAACAGCTATCAGCGCTTCAAGATAAAGGCCCACCGCCACCTTCTCAGGGTAACTAGGGATGGGGAATAAATGCCAGCCTTGCCAACGACGCCCACATCCCGAGAATGAATGAGAAAAAAGAAAGTAATTATGACAAAATATACATAATACAAGAGTGGCACAGCACGAATGAGTATGAATGGCCAGTGCCATGGAGTGCTGTAACTAAGGTCAGTGCTTCTGATTTCCCCCCTTCCTCCCTTGATGAGTTAGTAATCTTAGTGTCATATGGAAAGTAGCAAGTGTGGGCATGGTGCTTCTCCATAGGAAGAAATAGTTAATGTAGCTCAGGCTCACCAATGTGTCAGTAGCCAGTCACAGAGTCACCATTTGGAGGCCTGGACGCTGATTAACAAGGTAAGTTCATTTGACCTCATCCTTTCAGAATACCAGCTCTACAGGCTTCCCATTAAAGTTTTAATATGCACCTGAACAGGCAGCCGGGACCCTCAATTTAACGTTTCTTCCGAAGCATGGTACTTCTGACAGTGCAGCACTGTAATGGGTGTCAACCTAGTCTTTGTGCTCAAATCCTGGTTTCAGGCTCAATCCTACCACCTTCTGACCGAAAGGTGAGAGTGCTACTACCTGAGTTAAGCTAAAACCCAAAGAGTTGGCAAATGATGTTTTTGAGGGAGTGAAGAAATAGTCAGCAGTGGTTATGGGGCCTATACACTCGAGTTTAGAAGAATCAGAGGTGATCTCATTGAAACGTATAAGACTCTGAGTGGGCTTGACAGGGTAAATGCTGAGGTTGTTTCACCTGGCTAGAGAGTCCAGAACTAGGGGGCATAGTCTCAGGATAAGGGGTCAGCCATTTAAGACTGAGATGAGGAGCAATTTCTTCACGCAGAGGGTTGTGCATCTTTGGAATTCTCTACCCCAGAGGGCCATGTGTGCTGAATATTGAGTGTATTCAAGGCTGAGATCGATAGATTTTTGGACTCTAGGAATCAAGGGATATGGGGATCGGGACGGAAAGTGGAGTTGAGGTTGAAGATCAGCCATGATCTTATTGAATGGCGGAGCAGGCTCTAGGGGTCGTATGGCCTACTCGTGCTCCTATTTCTTATGTTCTTATTTATATTTGTAATTTTATGAGACGATGTGGCTATTCTTTGATTTCCTTATATTCAGTGAAAGAATAGATAATGACCAACTCTTTATCATCAGTCCCAGTGGATATTGTTTGCTTTTGTTAATGCATGTCTGGTACTGCTGCATTGTGTATTGAAAAGGACTGTGCAATTGGTTTTATTATAGTCATCATAATGTCCGTACTGAGCAGGTTCAGAAACTGGTATGTTATTAATCACAATGTAAACAAGTCCATTAAAAGTGTTTAAGCTATGATTTCAAGCAGGTGTACTGTACAGATTGTGGGTATTTGTTCAGTGCAACTTGACCAAGGTGCTTTATTGGGCTTTGGTCTAAAAGCACAGGTTATAATCTAACTGGCTCAGTTGGTAGCACTCTTGCCTCTTAAGTCATAAGGTTTTGGGTTCAAGTCCAACTCAGAGACTTGAGCACATAATCCAGGCTGTCACTCGTGTCAGATTGTCGGAGGTGTTGTCTTTCGGATGAGATGCTAAACTGAGGTCCCGTTTGCCCCCTCAGATGCATTTGTTATATAAATGCAAGTCTCTTTCTTTTACCAGGCCTGTCTATGGTGCTATGGAACCTCCAGCGACAGAGTGTATGGGAGTGAGCTAGAGTTAGCTCCCTCTCCACTCCACACAACGCAGCCAAGGCCTGGAGCTCACTGTGGGAGGAGCCACAAACATAAACCCACTCAGTGGCAAACACTTTGAAGTGTCAACAAACTTGGTCATATCACCACCTTAGATATTCAATGTATTAAACCTTATCACAATATATTCCATGAGAAGTTAAACTTGTATTTTATTAAAATTTAAGACTTGTATTTATATAGCACCTTTCACGACCTCAAAGTAATTTACAGCCATTGAGTTACTTTTGAAGTGTAGTAATGTAAGAAATGCGGCAGCCAATTTGCACACTACATGGTCCCAAAAACACCAATGTGATAATGACCCAGTAATCTGCTTTAGTGATGTTGTTTGAGGAATAAATATTGGCCAGGACACAGGGCAGAATTCCCCTGCTCTTCTTCAAAATAGTGCCAAGGCATCTTTTACATCCACCTGAGAAGGCAGTTTTAACATCTCATCTGAAAGACGGCGCCTCCGATAGTGCAGCACGCCCTCAATACTGCACTGAAGCGTCAGGCTGGATTTTTGTGATTAAGTCTCTGGGACTTGAACAACCTTCTGACTCAGAGGCGAGAATGCTACCCATTGAGCCACAGCTGACATCAGTAGCAGGTTGCTATCTAAACTCGACCAAGCAGTAATACAGAAAGATCTAAAACATAGAAATGTGGGAAAATTCATTTTTCCAAAAGATGAGAAGAGTGTGTTTAAAAAAAAAAAAATCAAAGTTCCACTGGTCCTGCATCCTTCCTGTTTATGGATCTGACCGGGTGCTTGTTTGACTTGTGCCAGTATTGCCGGCTTTTATTATAAGGTCACGATTGATTGTGTCTATATTTAATCACTATAATGAAAATTTGCGCTGATCAGGTCTTAACTCGGGTGTGTAATGGCTTTTGGCTTGCTATGATGTTACCTGCAGTACTAATTTGTATGTATTTAAATTGGTGTGTCTGCATTGTAGGATTATTATCATGAAACAAAAATAGAATATGTAAGATATACACTGCAGGTCCTTTAGCCTGATACAGTAAAGAGCACAGAGAACTGTGGTTGTACTTCAGCATGTTTTACTTTTTGTTTGATGCACCTGTTGAGTTTTTAAAAAAAATGGTGTTCTGATTTGGACCTGTCCCAGTTCTCTCAGCGTGTGATTTTTTTTTTGCCCGTCTTATCTGTTCCTGTGAATATCGAAGCAAATGTAATGTTTTGAATGATGTACTGAACTAATAATAGTTCCTGTGGCTCAATGAGTTTATCCAGTGAGTAGCTGAACCTTTCAGACCAGGGAGAGTCCAGATTCTATCCTGCTGAGTTAATTGACCTCGGTCAGCAGGGGTCAGGCGTAATGGTGTTATAATTGGCCTCTGTGCTCCTCGATTTAGGGAAGGGAAAATCTGCCACGGTTCTTGCTTCTAATTGCTAACCACTGACCCACTGCTGAGAGTGCCTGCGCATAGGAATGGCTTGGGGCTTGGCTGTGATTGTCCTGACCATGCAGGCCATCACGTGTGAATAGTGGCCACTTGGCCATGGTGTTGAAGAGAAGTGGACGCAAGTGGAATCGTATCTCATCCAGGAGCTAATGCCTTCAGTGGGGGGGAAAGGATTGGCAACTTTTAAAAAAAATGATGTCGTAATTTATGATGTGGTCAACATTTCTTTCACAGACTGGTCATAGTATTTCCATTTTAAAATTGTTTGATTTATATTCCAATTTTATTTCTTCCCTTATTTGGTAAGCATGGTTGGCTGACTGGTCTACTCTTCCTAAATTACTAAACATTCAGCCCCTCAAGCCTGCTCTTCCATTCACTTAGATCGTGGCTGATCTGCACCATATCCCCTGATGCCCGTGCCTAACAAAAATCTGTCCATCCCAGTCTTGAAAGCTCCAATTGCCCCCTAGCATCCACAACCTTTTGGGGGAGAGTTCCAGATTTCCACTACTGTTTGTGTCAAAAAAGTGCTTCCTGATTTCAGTCTTGAATGGCCTGGCTCTAATTTGAAGGTTATGTCCCCTTGTTCTTGATTCCCCCACCAGAGGAAATAGTTTCTCTGTATCTACCCTATCAAATCCTTTTAACATTTTAAACACGTCGATCAGATCATCCCTCAATCTTCTGTGACAAGCCAAGTTTATGCAACCTGCCCTTATAATTTAAACCCCTAAATTTGGGAAGGAACATAATCTGTTATAGCCACCTTAAATAAGGAGGCTTTCAAAAGTAGTCTGAGATGACTTGTTCCCAATGTTTTTGTTTCCTCTCGCTGAGTCACTTTCAGTTGCTCTCAGTTCAGCTATTTGCTGCGTGATGAATCACAGGCAAGAGATTGCTTCTTGCCACTCCCTGAAGTTATTGTAAACAATTTTACAACACCAAGTTATAGTCCAGCAATTTTATTTTAAATTCACAAGCTTTCGGAGATTTTCTCCTTCCTCAGGCAAATGTTTCAAGATCTCGAAACATTTGCCTGAGGAAGGAGAAAATCTCCGAAAGCTTGTGAATTTAAAATAAAATTGCTGGACTATAACTTGGTGTTGTAAAATTGTTTACAATTGTCAACCCCAGTCCATCACCGGCATCTCCACACCCTGAAGTTAGGCTTCGGTGAGGCTTTTCATTTGAACAGAAGTTTGTCTGTATTTATAAATGCACTAATTCCAACAGTGTCCATTTTTATAGTGCCCTCATGTTGAAGACTGCCTCAGTGTTTTACAGAGTGAAGTCGACCCTCTCATGGAGAAGCGACCTTGCCTCTTGTCCTCTGCTGCCACACTGGTTAGAAATCAGGAATTTTCACTGTGGAGGTGGTGAAAGTACAAGTTTGACCATTCTTTTGTGTGTGTGTTGTGTGTTTGCTCCAGTGCAGGAATTAATTTATACCAGTGTGGTTGATAGTTCTGGGCTACTTGCATTTATACATTGCTTATCACATTGTTGAAATGTCTCCAAGCTTCTCAACAAGAACTACTTGCATTTATATCATAGAATCATAGAATGATACGACACAGAAGGAGGTCATTCGGCCGATTGTGCCTGTGCCAGCTCTCTGAAAGAGCTATCCAATTAGTCCCGCATCACCACCGCCCCCAACCCAAAGTCCCCAACTCAGTTTTAGACTGTGCCCCCTACTCCTAGAATCCCCAGGGGTCTAAATTAGAGCCGGACCTTTCAGGAGTGAGATTAGAAAACATTTCTACACACAAAGGGTGGTAGAAGTTTGGAACTCTCTTCCACAAACGGCAATTGATACTAGCTCAATTGCTAAATTTAAATGTGAGAGAGATAGCTTTTTGGCAACCAAAGGTATTAAGGGATATGGGCCAAAGGCAGGTATATGGAGTTAGATCACAGATCAGCCATGATCTTATCAAATGGCGGAGCAGGCACGAGGGGCTGAATGGCCTACTCCTGTTCCTATGTGCCTATTCCTTCCTATAACCACCACTGCTCTTTCCCCATAGCCCTGCAAATTTTTTCTCTTTGGGTATATATCCAATTCCCTTTTGAAAGTTACTATTGAATCTGCCTCTTCAGTTCCTTTAACATTGAAAACATCCCAAGAAGACTTACAAAAAGATGATGGGGGGGGGTTGCAGTTAGAGAAGAAGAAGAATAGAAACAGATAAGAGAATGGACTGTCACACAATGAGTTATGTTTTAGATTATTGTCCAGGGAAGGGGATTGGTTATGATGCATTGGCTATTGAAGCTGAACAATTAGATATTTAACCTGGTATCCGTAGAAGTAGTTTCTTCCCCCAAAGTATATCTAGCAGGCATATGATAAATGGCGAATGCTGTGTTGTAGAATTTTAAAATATATTCTTGTCATCTGTGTCTTGTGCACGAGTGGGTTGCGTTCTGTTGCCTGTGTGAACTGGTGATGTCATACTTAATGACTGCATGTTACCTGAGCTGCTAGACTTTGTTGGTTGAAGCACTTGCAGGATTTATGCTGCTAGAGGAACTCTCCTGGGGTAGGGTGGGGGTTTATTGTTATCCATGGGATCAAGTCTCACGGGTAGATCAGGCATTTACAGTCTTGTCGGGCACCAGCAGTAATAGAAATAATTTGGAAAAGCATTTGTACCTGCCACGGTTACTAGAAAATAACGTCCCAGTTTAATCCTACCTGCCCTAAACATCGTTTGGAATGATGCCAGATGTACAGGCACAGATACTTTTAACAAGAATCATTGCTATCTCAAATTATGCTGGAATTCAGTTTGACATTGTCTTTGGTCCCCGCCACAAACTCCGTTTCCTAGCCACCGACTTCATCCCACTGTCTGAGGCTGAACCAGACTGTTCGCAGCTTCGGTGTCCTATTTGACCCTGATCTGAGCTTCTGACCCCACATCCTCTCCATCACCAACACCGCCTACTTCTATCTCTGTAGCATCGCCTGCCTCTGCCCCTGCCTCGGCCTATCTGCTGCTGAAACCCTCATCCACGCCGTTGTTACCTCCTGACTCGACTATTCCAATGCTCTCCTGGCCGCCCTCCCACCTTCCACCCTCCATAAACTTGAGCTCATCCAAACTTCTGCTCGTATCCTAACTCGCACCAAGTCCTGCTCCCTCGTTACCCCTGTGCTCGCTGACCTACAATGGCTCTTAGTCTGGCAATACCTCAAATTTAAAATTCTCATCTTTGTGTTCAAATTCCTCCATGGCCTGTGACCACCTCCAACCCTCCGAGTTCTCTGCACTTCTCCAATTCTGATCTCTTGCTCATCCCCGATTTCCTTCGGTCCACCGTTGGTCGTGCCTTCAGCTGCCTAGGCCCTAAGCTCTGGAATTCCCTCCCTAAACCTCTCCACCCCTCTACAACCCTCTCCTCCTTGAAGACACTCCTTAAAACCTCTCTTTGACCAACCTGTCCTAATATCTCCTTATGTAGTTCGGTGTCAAATTTT
The DNA here is from genome assembly GCF_035084215.1 of Heptranchias perlo. NCBI lineage: Eukaryota > Metazoa > Chordata > Chondrichthyes > Hexanchiformes > Hexanchidae > Heptranchias > Heptranchias perlo. The sequence goes on from NC_090328.1 coordinate 8,345,280, forward strand.
GTTTGATAACACTCCTGTGAAGTGCCTTGGGACATTTCACTGCATGAAAGGTGCTATATAAATGCAAATTGTTGTTGATGAACAGGCTGGAGCATTTTTTTCTAGAATAGAGAAGGCCAAGAGGTGACCTAATAGAGGTCTTTAAAATTATGAAGGGGTTTGATAGGGTAGAGAAGATGGTTCCACTTGTGCGGGAGTCCAAAACTAGGAGCCGTAAATATAGGATAGTCACTAATAAATCCAATAGGGAATTCAGGAAAAACTTCTTTACCCAAAGAGTGGTCAGAATGTGGAACTTACTACCACATGCAGTGGTTGAGGCGAATAGCATTGATGCATTTAAGGGGAAGCTATATAAGTACATGAGGGAGAAAGGAATAGAAGGATATGCTGATAGGGTTAGATGAAGAAGGGAGGGAGGAGGTTCATGTGGAGGATAAACACCGGCATGGACCAGTTGGGCCGAATGGCTCTGTGCTGTAAATTCTACGAAAGTTTCCATCGCCAATGTTTATGACTGAGGTCGTGAACTGTATGGGCATGAACCTATCCTACCACTCATGGCACATGGTATATTAGTATGTCTGTATGTTGCATGGATCTTCTCCCAGCAGTAATCTAGAGCCACTGTAAAAGAAAGAAAGGACTTGCATTTTTATAGTGCATTTCATGTCCTCAGGACAAATTGCTTTACTACCAACGATTTGGGATTTCTTTAGTCTGGGTAAGAGAAAGCTCAAGGGAGAGATTAGTCACAATTTTTAAGGAAATAAACAAATTGAACCCCAATAAAATGTTTGAGATTGCTACAAACCAGAGGTGATGGGCTCCAATTTAGATATGCACGCACAATTTAGATTTAACCACTGGGCACAGAGCGTAGTGAATTTCTGGAATGGCTGACCAAGGAGGCAGATAGTTTTGAGAAAATGTAAGGGAGAAAAGAATGAAAGAACTTAGATTCATGTGGTGCCTTTCATGACCTCAGGACGTCCCAAAGCACTTTACAGCCAATGAAATACTTTTGAAGTGTAGTCACTGTTGTAATGTAGGAAATGCCCCAGCCAATTTGTGCACAGCAAGGTTCCACAAACAGCAATGTGATACTGATCAGATAATCTGTTTTAGTGATGTTGGTTGAGCGATAAATATTGGCCAGGACATTGGGGAGAACTCCCCTGCTCTTCTTCAAAATAATGCCACGGGATCTTTTACATCCACCTGAGAGGGCAGGCGGGGCCTCTGTTTAACGTCTGATCTGAAAGACTGCACCTCCGACAGTGCAGCGGAGGCTTCTTCAGTACTCCACTGGGGTGTCAGCCTAGGTTTTGTACCCAAGGCTCTGGAGTGGGACTTGAACTAATAACCTTTTGATTCAGAGATGAGAATGCTACCACTGAGCCACAGCTGATAATTGGAGAAATGTTTGAGGGGGATTAGTTTTTAAGATGAACCAGATACTGTTTTTTCCCCAGTCCTGCACTTTTTCTTGTGTTCCTAAATTAATAAAACAGCTGAACGATTAATAGCTTCTCGAGTACAATTTGTGTAAGTTAGGTTTAAATAAAGAACTAATTGGTGGAGTTGTCTACTTAGAATTAAAAAAAACCTCAAAGCAAAGTAATCTGCCGAGTGTGCATCTGAGTTAGTCGAATAACCTGGACAACTGCAGCAAAGTCTCGGTTGAAATCTCTGGGGATCTGAAGTAGTAATTACTGAATTAAGAATCCATTCACATTCAGTGTGAAGCCGTTTCACTTTGCACTGGTGCTGTAGCTATTGTGGAAATTGCAGCCAGAATCTGGAGTTGGGGTCTGATCTCATGCCAGGGAGAAGAATGAGATTCCCTTGAGGTGGTCTCACTCTGCTTCACTTTGGAGTCAACTCGGGTCTTTACACCTGAATTACATCTTCATAATGCCAAACCTATAGTATCAATGTACTGTAAGTTAGTTCTTCCTTTCCCCTCTTCTCATCAAATAAACTGCTCTTGATGAAAGAAAAAAAAGAAAAGCTCATATAGCGCCTTTCACAACCACGGGAGGTTCCAAAGTGCTTCACAACCAATTAAGTATTTTTGAAGTGTGGTCACTGTTGTAATGTAGAGAAACATAGCAGTCGATTTGCACTCAGTAAGGTCCCACAAACTGCAATGAGATTTTTTTTTCAGTGATGTTGGTTGACGAATAAATATTGGCCAGGATGCCAGGGAGAACTCCCCTGCTCATATTGGTTGGCTGGCCTTCTGTTTGGCAGGCAGGTTATCCAAGGCTTGGGAATGGATATTTGGCAATCTGTCACTGAGACTTGGTTCCTAATGCATCCACTGTTCAGTGATTAGCAGGAGGAAATTAGTCAGGGTTCCTGCTTTCAATCATTATCCAGTGATCCTTGATATGGTGTGCACCTGTGTGTGAGAGCAAGAGAGGGGGGCGAATCAGGCTTACTTGTGACACCAGATAAATGCGTAGCCTGCCGACACTTGGTGCTCAGTCTCCCACCTGAAGAAAAGCCACTTGGCCAATGGACTGGAGGCTGATCAGGGTCTGCGGAGCAGCATCCCAGGTAGGAGTCGATGACTTGCAGAGAGGATGAGGGGAAATTAAAAAAAAAAATCAAGCAAAAAAACCCCAACCAGGCGATGCTGTGATGCAGCACATTGGAATACCAACATGCAGTGTTGCTGAGATCCTCAAGTCCACAGTCGCTGTGCGTGTTTGGGGGGTGAGCTAGCAGCAGGCATGGCAATTTCCACAAATGGGGAGGATGAGTAGTCATGAGTCATCTACACCTCTAAACAATTAGCATAGCTCGTCACCTCCAACATATAAGAACATAAGAAATAGGAGCAGGAGTAGGCCAATCGGCCCCTCGAGCCTGCTCCGCCATTCAATAAGATCATGGCTGATCTGATCCTAACCTCAAATCTAAATTCATGTCCAATTTCCTGCCCGCTGCCTGTAACCCCTAATTCCCTTTACTTCTAGGAAACTGTCTATTTCTGTTTTAAATTTATTTAATGATGTAGCTTCCACAGCTTCCTGGGGCAGCAAATTCCACAGACCGACTACCCTCTGAGTGAAGAAGTTTCTCCTCATCTCAGTTTTGAAGGAGCAGCCCCTTATTCTAAGATTATGCCCCCCTAGTTCTAATTTCACCCATCCTTGGGAACATCCTTACCGCATCCACCCGATCAAGCCCCTTCACAATCTTATATGTTTCAATAAGATCGCCTCTCATTCTTCTGAACTCCAATGAGTAGAGTCCCAATCTACTCAACCTCTCCTCATACGTCCGCCCCCTCATCCCCGGGATTAACCGAGTGAACCTTCTTTGTACTGCCTTGAGAGCAAGTATGTCTTAAGTATGGAGACCAAAACTGTATGCGGTATTCAGGTGCGGTCTCACCAATACCTTATATAACTGCAGCAATACCTCCCTGTTTTTATATTCTATCCCCCTAGCAATAAAAGCCAACATTCCGTTGGCCTTCTTGATCACCTGCATACGAACCTTTTGATTTTCTTGCACTAGGACCCCCAGATCCCTTTGTACTGCAGTACTTTCCAGTTTCTCGCCATTAAGATAATAACTTGCTCTCTGATTTTTCCTGCTAAAGTGCATAACCTCACATTTTCCAATATTGTATTGCATCTGCCAAATCTCCACCCACTCACCCAGCCTGTCTGTATCCCCTTGTAGGGTTTTTATGTCCTCCTCACTCTCTACTTTCCCTCCCATCTTTGTATCATCTGCAAACTTTGATATGTTACACTCGGTCCCCTCCTCCAAATCGTTAATATAGATTGTAAAGAGTTGGGGACCCAGCACCGACCCCTGCGGAACACCACTGGCTACTGGTTGCCAGTCCGAGAATGAACCATTTATCCCAACTCTCTGCTTCCTGTTAGATAACTAATCCTCCACCCATGCCAGAATATTACCCCCCAATCCAGTGATTCTTTATCTTGAGCAATAATCTTTTATGTGGCACCTTGTCGAATGCCTTCTGGAAGTCTAAATACACTACGTCCACTGGTTCCCCTTTATCCACCCTGTACGTTATGTCCTCAAAGAACTCAAGCAAATTTGTCAGACATGACTTCCCCTTCGTAAAGCCATGCTGACTTTGTCCTATTAAATTATGTTTATCCAAATGTTCCGCTACTGTCTCCTTAATAATAGACTCCAAAATTTTACCCACCACAGATGTTAAGCTAACTGGTCTATAATTTCCAGCCTTCTGCCGAGTACCCGTTTTAAATGAGGGTGTTACATTAGCAGTTTTCCAATCTGCCGGGACCTTTGCCGAGTCCAGAGAATTTTGGAAAATTATTACCAAAGCATCCACAATCCCCACTGCCACTTCCCTCAAGACCCTAGGATGTAAGCCATCAGGTCCAGGGGATTTATCTGCCTTGAGTCCCATTAATTTACTGAGTACCAATTCCTTTTGATTTTAATCGTATTTAGCTCCTCTTCCCCCCCCCCCCCCCCCCCCCCACTAGAGCCCCCTGTTTGTCCAGTGTTGGGATACTTAGTGTCCTCTACCGAAACAAAATATTTGTTCAGCATATTTGCCATCTCCATGTTTCCCACCATTAATTTCCCGGTCTCATCCTCTAAAGGACCTACGTTTGCCTTAGCCACCCTTTTTCTTTTTATATAACTGTAGAAACTCTTGCTATCTGTTTTTATATTTTTTGCTAATTTATTTTCATAATCTATCTTCCCTTTCTTAATCAATCCTTTCGTTATTTTTTGCTGTCTTTTGAAGACTTCCCAATCTTCTATCCTCCCACTAAGTTTGGCTACCTTATATGTCCTTGTTTTTAGTCGGATACTGTCCTTAGTTTCTTTACTTAGCCACGGATGGCTCATTTCTTTTACACCCTTTTTTCCTCAGTGGAATATATATTTTTTGAAAGCTGTAAAATAACTCCTTAAATGAACACCACTGCTCATGTACCGTCTTACCCTTTAATCTATTTTCCCAGTCCACTTTAATCAATTCCGCTCTCATACCATCATAGCCTCCTTTATTCAAGCTCAGTACGCTTGTTTGAGAACCAACCTTCTCACCCTCTAATTGGATATGGAATGTAACCATGTTATGGTCATGATGTGGAGGTGCCGGTGATGGACTGGGGTGGACAAATGTAAGGAATCTTACAACACCAGGTTATAGTCCAACAAATTTATTTTTAAATCACAAGCTTTCGGGGATAATCTCCGAAAGCTTGTGATTTTAAAATAAATTTGTTGGACTATAACCTGGTGTTGTAAGATTCCTTATGTTATGGTCACTCATTCCAAGGGGATCCTTAACTAGGACATTATTAATTAATCCTGGCTCATTGCACAGGACCAGGTCCAAGGTTGCTTGCCCCCTTGTAGGATCAGTTACATACTGCTCAAGAAATCCATCCCTAATACACTCAATAAACTCTTCCTCAAGGCTGCCCTGCCCAATTTGATTTGTCCAGTTAATATGATAGTTAAAATCCCCCATAATTATAGCTGTTCCCTCATTACATGCCCCGACTATTTCCTGATTAATACTTCTTCCAGCAGAGTTGCAACTATTAGGAGGCCAATATACTACGCCCACAAGTGTTTTTTCCCCTTATTATTCCTTATCTCTACCCAAACTGTTTCATTATCCTGATCCTTTGTCCCAATATCTTTTCTCTGTATTAGTGATTCCTTCCCTTATTAACATAGCCACCTCCCCTTCCTTCCTGCCTGTCCTTCCTGATTGTTAAATACCCTGGCATATTTAATTCCCAGTCGTTGTCACCCTGCAGCCATGTTTCTGTAATGGCCACAAGATCATACCCATACGTAGTTATTTGTGCCGTTAACTTGTCCATTTTGTTACGAATGCTACGTGCATTCAGATAAAGAACTTTCAAATATGTTTTGTGACACTTAGTTCCTGCTTTTTCCTTTTTTAACACTTTACCTTTTACTCCATACCTTCTGTCCCTTCCTGACACGCTTTCCTCTGTCTCCCTGCTCAGGTTCCCAACCCCCTGCCACAGCTTTGATGCTGGTTTAATCGCCTTACGCCTTCTAGTTTTCACTTTATCTGTCGTGCCTAAAAGACACTTACTTTCCGCTGCTCTACACTTTTCCCTTTCACTTGTTCTTGAACAACTGTTTGTACTATTTGTATTGTAGATTTCCCCTGGGTCTTCCCCTCTCTTGCTGCTCTCAACTTTATTCCCTTCTGACTCCCCGCTCAGGTTCCCATCCCCCTGCCACTCTAGTTTAAACCTTCCCCAACAGCACTAGCAAACACCCCTGCGAGGACATTGGTCCCGGTCCTGCTTGGGTGTAACCTGTCACGCTTGTACAGGTCCCACCTTCCCCAGAACCGGTCCCAATGTCTCAGGAATCTAAATCTCTCCCTCCTACACCATCCCTGCAGCCATGCATTCATCCTGTCTATTCTCCTGTTCCTATACTCACTAGCACGTGGCACCGGTAGTAATCCTGAGATCACTACCTTTTGAAGTCCTGCTTTTTAATTTATCTCCTAACTCCTTAAATTCACCTTGCAGGACCCCATCCCTTTTTTTTACCTATGTCATTGGTACCAATATGGACCACGACTACTGGCTGTTCACCCTCCCCCTCCAGAATGCCCTGCAGCCGCTCCGTGACATCCTTGACCCGAGCACCAGGGAGGTAACATACCATCCTGGAGTTACATTTGCGGCCGCAGAAACGCCTATCTGTTCCCCTTACAATCGAATCCCCTATCACTATAGCCCTGCCACTCTTCTTCCTCCCCTCCTGTGCAGCAGAGCCACCCGTGGTGCCCCAAACCTGGCTCTTGCTGCTTTCCCCTGATAAGCCATCTCCCCCAACAGTATCTAAAGCAGAATATCTGTTTGAGGGAGATGGCCCCAGGGGACTCCTGCTCTACCTGCCTAGTCCTTTTACTCTGCCTGGCGGTCACCCATTTCCTTTCTGCCTGCGTATTCTTTACCTGCGGTGTGACCACCTCACTGAACGTGCTATCCACGATAGTCTCAGCATCGCGGATGCTCCACAGTGAATCCACCCGCAGCTCCAGCTCCGAAAGACGGTTAGCCAGTAGCTGCAGCTGGACACATTTCCTGCACACATGGTCGCCAGGGACACTGGTAGTGTCCATGACTTCCCACATAGTGCAGGAGGAGCATATCACGGGTGCGAGCTTTGCTGCCATGACTTGCCTTGGACACTCAGACTCTCTTCCCGCTCTAGGTCTCCCCTTTTATACTCGGCTCACCTCTCGGACTCTGCTGCCTCACCTGTGACGTCGCACAGTAGTTGTCTCTTGTTGCAGGTCTGCTGTTGCTTTTATTCCCCAATCTGTCTTCTACTCTCAGGTCCACTGCCGCTCTGCGGAAAAAGTTCGGAAAAGCAAGGCAAAGCAGCACCTCCTTCCCCCAATTCCCACACGTACCAAACTCTCAGCAGCTCACACTGTGTAGTCCGCACACCATGCAGTTCGCACTGACAGTTTTCTACAGTTTGTGACTCCGATAAGTCAGGCCTGCCCCACCTTCAAGTACCAGTTTAATCTCGCTAACCAATTAACTTGCTACAGCAGCTCTCTCTGCTGAAGCCTGACAGAAACTTAAAAATTTAAACTTTAAAATTGAACTTAAACAGCTGAAAGCAATTGAACTTAAACAGTTGAAGCAATATGCACTAGATTTAAAGAGATTAACCCTTAAACTCCCACACATACCAAATTCTCAGCCCAACAGGCCCGTGTCGGCATTTACCCTCCACGCAAACAAATAGTCCTAATTACACTTGCGCACCCTGTACCCAGAACCCTTAATTCCTTTTTTCTTCGGCCACCTGTCCAATCTAATCTTGAATGTTGACATAGTTTCTGTCTTAACCACTGACTGTGGAAGTAAATTGCACAGCCTCACAACTCTGAAGAGGTTTCCCTTGCTCTGTTCTAAATCTGTTTCATTTATTCTTTTATTTATGGCCCCTTGTTCTAACCCCTCAACTAATGGGAACAGTCTGCTTCTACCTACCCTGACCCATTCTTTCAAGATTTTAAACCCTTCTATCATATCACCCTGTAAACTGTATTGTTTGAATGAAAAAAAACTCCCAATTTCTCAAGTCTTGTATTGGTATTTTCTCATACCAGGTAGTATCCTGGTGAATCTGCGTTGTACCCTTTCAACAGCCTCAATATCCATCCTATAGTGTGGAGCCCATTATTGCACACAGCATCCAATGCCTATTTGGAAATTCCAAATAGGAACTGATATTTAATTGCCGCTTTGTGCTGGTTTGAAACAGGATTAGCTCGATTTGACTTTGGCTGCATTTCCACAATAGAATTCCATCGTTATTTTCTGTTCTTCACCGGAGGTTCTGAGCCGTAAGGGAGAGGAGCAGCACCTGGAACTCAGCAGGGCTGAGTTTATTTTTTTAAATTTTTTTTCCTGTGGCTAAATTGTCAAACACTATTTCATGTACACTGACTGGGCACTAGATCTCTGTGCACTGAAGCAGTGCTCAGGTTAGCTCCGGAGACCTGTTCTCCGTTCTAATTCTGCCGGTAGCATTGTAGGGAGTGAAAATCAGTACTCAAATAGAACCGAGGGGGAATAAAACTTGCAGGAATTTTTTTAAAAATCTGAGTTTAATTACTGTTTTGAGACATTCAGTTTAAAATGAGATTGTTAGAATTTTGCTTCATTTTTATGACAGACATTTTCTCCCTATTTTCTGAGTCCCCTATGGCACAACCATTCCCTGGACGAAGATAAGTAAATTCAAAATCTGCTACATTTCTGGTAAAGCATTTTTGACTAAAATTTTGATGCCTTTTTTCAAAAGCCTCTATTTGAAAGGGGACTCTCGCAGTGTACTGTACGATTATTTTTTAAAAAAAAGGACAAGTCTTCGATCTTGGAAGAGTCCCCAGATTTTGACACCCTGCAGTCTGGGGTCTGGATTATTAGGTTAGATGTGATAGTTTAAGAAAGGAGCTCCTTCAAGAGCTGTACCTGTACAAATACCAAAGAGCCTGTGCATGAGCATGGGCAACATTTTAAATTGCAAAAGAGTTTGAGAGAATAAATAGGGATATTACACAAAAATCACAACGTGGAAACCAGTTGTTTGGCTTTTCAGTCCTTGTTAGAAATAATTTTTTTTGCAAACAGATGGTTATTGGATTAATGAGTGTCAGTTATGACATGTAAAGAAGAATTAGATAAACACTTGCGAAGAAAAATATTAAAAGGTGCAGGGGAAGAGAAAGGAAATGGCATTAGCGTAGTTAATTCCATTTGGAATTGCCCGATAGGGGAAGCTGGGACAGGTACATAGTCTGAATGTCTTCCTTTTGAACTGAAATTTCAGTGTTTATGTAAATACTGTCTTTTGGCTCCTAAGTAATGTTGCAGTTGCTGAAAATTTGAGTAGCGTTTTTAGGTGAGTTGAAATTCCTACCTAATTCTTTTGGTGATAGAAAAGTAAATTTTTGCAGTTGTTTTTCGACATTAAGCATCCCCAAGATAAGTCTTCCTTAGTGCTGTAACAAAATGCTTCAACACCAAACTCGAAAGAGCCTGTGAGTGAAGAAAAATAATCTGGCGTAACGAGGGCAACTTGGACTTGTGGCAGAATGCAGTTTGGTGGACTTCGAATTTTAGTTGAGGACTGCCTTATATGTTAGCATGTGACTCCAGTGATCAAAGTGAAAGATGTCTGTCCATGTACAGTGACACCATTGGGTTTTTTCCCTTACTCTTGCTGAGTCTGGCATTTTTTCTGTGTGCCAATTGCAGATGGTAATATATTCAAATAAAAATTTTATATATTAAAAATCTTGTGCGTGCATGCATGCACTTTCGGTCCAACTTGCAACTTGCCATAATTTTTGTTCATGCTTTTATGTCAACACAACTTTGAAACTGCTGTTGTAAATGTTTAGAATGGAAATGTATGTAAACAGTTGCCTGTAACAATGTGATTGCAGGCTCTGGCCAGTAGATGGAGCCGTCGAGAGAGTTTCTAAAATGTGTCCCAACTCCTTTACTATCTTGCATATCATGTCATCAATTGACTACAAGCAATACTATTGCCAATTTACTGGTGTCATAGAAAAACACCTATTGTAATTACGGTCTGCAATTGTGGGGAAAACTATTTTCTTTGAAAGGTTATTGAAGGATAGCGGTGAAGAACAACATTTGTGACATTTGTCCCTTTCAGAACATACATGTACTGTAGGTGCCTAATTGCTGTTCTTGTTTCCATTTTTTCCAGAAAGAAAGAATCTGCCACGACCAAAAAAGACCGTGTAACTCACTGCCTGACCATTTGTGAAAACATAGTTGCACAGTCTCTTAGGTAAATTAGTTGCATTCCAATATTTGTTGAAATTCTGCTCATTGATTATCGGTTTGCTGTTTGAACGTGGAATGAAAGTCATCACACATGGTTTTGAAATTGACCCACTGAGCTTTCGTCGATATTGCTTGAGGAGTCTTGTGTGAATCTTGGAATAAATCTCTTGTTCCACTGCAATCAAGAGTCCAGGATAAATATATTCCGCTACAAGAACAAACTAACCAATAATGAGACACCATGGACGAATGAAGAGATGAGGGCAAAATTGAACCTAAAGAAAAAGGCATACACTAAATTCATAGAAAACAAAGGGGAGGATGACAAAAGGAGTACGTAGAGGTTAGGAAAGAAGCCAAAAAAAGTTAGAAAGGCCCAGAGGAAGTACGAAATTAAATTATCAAGGAATATAAAAAGAAATGGTAAAGTATTCTACAGACACACAAATAACAAAAGGAAAATCAGGATAGGGATAGGGCCACTAAGGGATGCACAAGATAAACTCACAGGTAATGACAGCAAAATGGCAGAAATATTAAATAATTGCTTCAATATTTACCAGGAAGACTAACCAGGTAGACGTGACATTAGAAGAAGAGATCAAAAAAGATATAAAGACATTTGAGATAGAAAGGGGGCCGATAATAAACTAATCAAACTTAGAGAGGATAGAACCCCTGGTCCATATATTTCATTAGAAAGAGCAGAGGATTGGCGGACAGCTAATGTTGTTCCTATATTTAAAAAGGGAGATAGAACAAGTCCAGGGAACTATAGACCAGTTAGCTTAACTTCAGTAGTAGGAAAGATAATGGAATCTTTACTCAAAGATGTAATAGAAAAACATACAGAAACCGAAAATATAGTAAAGAATAGTCAGCACAGATTTGAAATGGGACCAAACTTATTGAATTCTTTGAAGAAGTAACGCAGAAGCCTAGGGTAATGCAGTAGATGAAATATATTTGGATTCTCAAAAGGCCTTCGATAAGGTACTGCATACTGGACTAATGACCAAGGTAGAGTCGGGACAAGTAGCAGAATGGATAGCAAGCTGGCTACAAAACAGAAACCGAGTAGGCATTAAGGGTAGCTACTTAGACTGGCAAAAGGTAGCAAGTGGTGTTCCGCAAGGATCGGTGCTGGGACCACTGTTGTTCACAATTTACATAAATGATTTGGACTCTGGACTCAGAAGTACAATTTCAAAATTTGCGGACGACATCAAATTGGGGGTTGCAGTTAATACCGAGGAGGACTGTTACAAAATACAGGAAGACATTAACAAACTTGCAGAATGGGCATATAATTAGCAAATGAATTTCAATATAGATATGTGTGAGATGGTGCATTTTGGTAGGAAGAATAAAGAGGCTCCATACTCCTTTGAAAATAAGAGTCTAAATGAGGTAGAGGAGCAAAGGTATCTAGGGGTACAGATACACAAATCACTAAAAGTAGCGACAAAGGTTAATAAGGCTATTTAAAAAAAAAAAGCAAACAAACCACTGGGGTTTGTAATTAGAGGGATAGAATTGAAAAGCAGAGAAGTTATGTTTAAAATTATATAGAATCTTGGTTAGACCACATTTAGAGTACTGTGCACTTCTGCAGTCTCCATATTATAAAAAGGATATAGAGGCATTGGAGAAGGTGCAAAAAAGATTTACAAGGATGATGCCAGAACGGAGAGGTTGTAACTTTCAGTAAAGACTGAACAGGCTAGGGCATTTTTCTCTACAAAAGAGAAGGCTGAAGGGGTGACCTAATGGAAGTCTTTAAGATTATGAAAGGGTTTGATAGGGTAGACTTGGATAAAATGTTTCTGCTTGCGAGGGGAGTCCAAATCTAGGGGCCATAAATATAAGAGTCACTAATAAATCCAATAGGGAATTCGGGAGAAACATCTTTACTCCGAGTGGTTAGAATGTGGAACTCACTACTACATGGCGTAGTTGAGGTAGCTAGCTTAGATGCATTTAGGGGAAAGCTGGATAAGGATATGAAGGAGAAAGGAATAGAAGGATATGCTGATAGTTAGATGAAGGGTGGGAGGACGCTTGTGTGGAGCATAAACAAGCATGGACCAGTTGGGCCGAATGGCCTGTTTCTGTGCAGTATATTCTGCGTAATCCTATGTAATATTTAGACCTTTTTAACTGCATGCCCGTTCAGTGTTAGTGGAGGAAGAAGAGAGGAGGGTTTAAACTGTTATGTTAAAATTGTTTAACATTAAATTTGAGTGAATCAATAGGCAAATTTTCTTGGTAATGCACTGGCCTATCAGCCGTGGAATGCAGATTCAATCTCCACCCAACAACCCCCCCCCCCAACCTCTGCTTGGTGAATTCCCTATTCCAGCATCATTGTTTTGGGAAGGTATTGAATGAGTAAAAGTCAGCTCATTCCCTCCCCCTCTTTCCCCACCCCATCTCCCCAAAGGGTCAGCTAGTTCCCTCAGGGGGAGGGAAAATAACAGAGAATAATCCCTTGGTTGCTTTTGCGTACCTTCCTGCAGCCAGATCAGAGTAGCAATGTCAGAGGCCTTGGAACAGGCCGTCCAGCCCTCCTAGCTGCAGTTGTCATTTTTCCTAGGAGACCAGGAAAAAAGGGAAATGTTGAACGAATTAACTTTGAATCAGTGATTTATTGTAGCTGTAATTGTAAAGACTTTATATAAAGAAAACTCTTTAATTATCACTTTCAGCATATGAGTAACATTGTAAACAAGTGCCTATAATATAGTGAAAATCTTGTGTCTGTGCATTTGCTATGAACTTTTTCCATTATATAGATTCACATGACCATATAATAAAAGCTGCCTATGTAAACTTGTCCTGCTGCAATTACACCCTTCCTTCAGTGCTGCATCACTGCTACTAGTGGGAGGTTATAATTACAGTTTGGTAAGTCCATGTGACCAGTTTTGTTTATAAATGTGGCAGAATGTATGATTTTAAAATGGGGACTAAATTACGTTTGGTGTTCTAGTCCAGTTATTCCCCACTTCCTAACTCCCCTTCACCTGTAGGCTGCACTTGGCCTGGCTCCCTCTGTGAAACAACATGGGAGGTATAAGTAAAATGGGGGGGGCGCTCTTCACAGTTTCAGGTGTCACACATGCAAATTTCTGTCACGTTTTTTAAAAAAAATGTTAAAAATTTATTTCAAATGCACAGGGACATTTGCCCACAAACACAAAATACTTTCCAATTGACTTCAGGAGTGTGTTTTAATTTTTTTTAAGAAGGCCAACTAGGGCCTCTAATTGACCTGAAGAAGACACAACAATTACACCTCATAACACTAAAGGGATCCCAATTAAACACAGCTACACTTTAACAGCACAATAATGTGTTGAGTGTTAGATTGTATAATGTTCCTGCCAGTACAATGACACGCATGCTCTGACCTATTGTGAGCCACGTCACAAGAGAACCCCTGTGCTCACTGACCTACATTGGCTACCAGTCCAGCAGTGCCTCGATTTTAAAAATTCTCATCCTTGTTTTCAAATCCCTCCATGGCTTCCCCCGTCCCTATCTCTCTCATCTCCTCCAGCCCTACATCGCTCCACCATTGATGGATGTGCCTTCAGCTGCCTTAGGCCACTAGCTCTGGAATTCCATCCCTAAACCTCTCCGCCTCTCTAGCTCTCTTTCCTCCTTTTAAGATGCTCCTTAAAACCTACCTTTTTGGCCAAGCTCTTGGTCACCTGTCTGAATATCTCCTTATGGCAAATTCTGTCTGATTACACTTGTGAAGCGCTTTGGGAAGTTTTATTATGGTAAAGGCACTATATAAATGTCAGCTGTTGTATACTCAAATACGTCGGGATCAGAGATCGTCTTGAGAAAAATTGATTTGCAACGCTGAGTTTGTGGACAAATGACAAACTGATTTTTTTTAAAAACACGCTTACATGTATTTTTTTTCAGGAACTCGCCAGAATTTCAGAAGCTGTTGGGAATTGCAATGGAAATGTTTCTGCTGTGCTGCGACGACGCAGAGTCCGATGTCCGGATGGTAGCAGATGAATGTTTAAATAAAATTATTAAAGTAAGTCAGCTTTTAGACCATTCCACCAGTGCGCCATCCCAAATGTCGGTCTCCCTGTTAATAGGGCGACTTCAATGAGAATTGGGTTTTGTTTCCAGTACTTGCGTGTGTGATATCAAGAGTTGTTCATCACCAATGATAAGGGCAAAAAAATAATGGGGTAGTTATGGGTAAAAAATGGTGAATGGATGGGAGGTTCTGATATATATCGAGGTGGAGATTCCATGTCCTAAAATTACAAGAAGGAATATACAGATTGGGATGTAAGTCTGCGCCCCACTCCAGAGACTTGAGCGCATAATCTAGCCTGACACTTCAGAGCAGTACTAAGGGAGTGATGGACTGTCGGATGTCTTGTTAAACTGAGCCCCTGCCAGCCCTCTCGGGTGTAGAGATTCCATGGCACTACTTTAAAGAAGAGCAGGGGAGTTGGGGAAAGGACGGGGTGAGAACCGTGGGGAGGGCTTGAATTTTTGTTTATGGGGGTCTTGCGAAGAGTGAAAGAGAAACTGAAATCAATCAGAAAATCGGGATGCCAAACTTGGGGTTTTTTTTTAAAAGCCTGAAGATTGTGGGAGGAAGGGATGGCTGAGGAAACAGGATAAAGAATTGAGTTAGAGATTGGACGAGGGGTCTGATTTCAACACAGTGAGGACGCAGGGAGATGGCGGAGAAAATAGGGGCTTAGAAGTAATGAGAGTGGAAATTTCGGTTCTGGAGCCTTGATTTCTTTAACTATTTGCATTTGGAAAGACAAAAAAAAAGGAAAGGCTTGCATTTATATAGTGCCATTCACAACCTCAGGACTTCCCAAAACGCTTTACAGCCAATGACATACTTTTTGAAGTATAGTCACTGTTGTAATGTCGGAAACGTAGCAGCCAATTTGCGCACAGCAAGATCCCACGAACAGCAATGTGATAAAAATCTGTTTTTGTTTTAAATGATATTGGTTGAAGGATAAATATCGGCCAAGACACTGGGGAGAACTCTTCGTCGAAATAGTGCCATGTCCACCTGAGAAGGCAGACTATCTGTTTAACAGCTCTTCCAAAAGATGGCACCTTCGACATTGCAGCACTCCCTCACTGGGCTGGGAGTGTCAGCCTAGATTTTGTGATGAAGTCTTGAGTGGGCGTTGAACCCACAACTTTCTGACTCTGAGTGAGAGTGCTACCAACTGAGCCACAGCTGAATTCTGTGTTCGTTGGAGCACTCCATACACTATGTTGAAATTTGAGTTTCTTGCAGTTTTAACATTTCATCTCTAGTTAGGCTGTGGCATAATGTTAAATTAAAATTCTTAATAATCTTATGCCTAAGCTGTCACGTCTTTTTTTTCAACAGGCCCTGACTGACTCAAATCTGCCTCGGTTACAATTAGAATTGTATAAAGAAATTAAAAAGGTTGGTAAGCGATTAGAGCAACGTTCCCAATAAATGATTTTAAGAAGTAATTATATGCAGCACAATCTTTGGTTAGTGGGTTTACTGTAATTATATATTGTCCGTGGGATATTTTAACTGGGCTGCTCAAAAATAGCTACTGGGGATGGAAAACAAAGACATTTTTTAATAATGTACTACTATGTGCTTTTTAATTACCAATTAGTGCATTAGAGCAATTTATAGAGCTGAAAGCCAATACATCTCGCATAGTTTAGCAGCGATAAGTATTGGTCTTTAGTGTAAGTCTTAATTTGTCACATTCCACACTGGTTTCTGATGTGCATTTTAGCTTTAACAAGTCAAATGTTACAAACAGCATTTCCATCTAATGCACAGATGGAAATATTGGTCATGAAGTTTGAGTGTATTAGGATTTGACAGGAGCTGAGTTAAAATGGTTTATTTTAGAAGGTTAGTAATGTGGTTAGACTTGATAGCTATGTTGGCAGGAGGTTGAATTGGAATGTACAGGCCAAAAGCTGAGTAGCACTGAAATTAAAAGAGATCAAAGAGTGGGGATTTTAGAGAAATCTTCAGGATAGTTGAGGTGTTGTCGTATCGACAAACTCTGAATTGCAGAAACTGGGATAGTACTGCATAGTAACTATAATTTCTAGTTGTTAGATTGTCCGTGGAATATTTTAACTGGGCTGCTCAAAGATTTGAGAATTGAGGAGTTGAGAGTTTTAAAACAAAAGATAATTAATTCTTGGGATATGGGCGTTGCTGGTAAGGCCAGAATTTATTACCCATCCTTAGTGGCCCTTGAGAAGGTGGTGGTGAGCCGCCTTTTGTCTATGTGGTGAATGTTCTCCCACAGTGCTGTTAGGTAGGGAGTTCCAGAATTTTGACCCAGTGACTATGAAGGAATGGCTGACATATGTGTAAGTCAGGATGGTGTGTGACTTGGAGGAGAACTTGGAGGTGATGGTGTTCCTACACGCTTGCTGTCCTTGTTCTTCTACACCAAGTTATAGTCCAGCAATTTTATTTGAAATTTTATTTGAATTTTATTGCTGGACTATAACTTGGTGTT
This sequence comes from Heptranchias perlo, assembly GCF_035084215.1. Lineage (NCBI taxonomy): Eukaryota > Metazoa > Chordata > Chondrichthyes > Hexanchiformes > Hexanchidae > Heptranchias > Heptranchias perlo. The sequence goes on from NC_090328.1 coordinate 8,362,210, forward strand.
GTAAAATTGTTTACAATTGTCAACCCCAGTCCATCACTGGCATCTCCACATCTTGTTCTTCTAGGAGGTGGAGGTCATGAGTTTGGGAGGTGCATAGTCAATTTTCTTTTATAAACAATTTTACAACACCAAGTTATAGTCCAGCAATTTTATTTTAAATTCACAAGCTTTCGGAGGCTTCCTCCTTCCTCAGGTAAATGTTTTTCTTTTAAACTACCATGTGTTGCTTGAGCAGTTCTTTTCCCTTCTATTACGCAGAATGGTCCATCAAGGAGTTTACGGGCTGCACTTTGGAGATTTGCTGAGCTGGCTCACCTTGTTCGTCCTCAGAAGTGCAGGTCAGTTTATTTAAAATATGTATATTTTCTCTTTCCTGGTAATTTACTGCTGTCTTGCTGGAAAAACTGTACTTGATTGACATTGTCACTACTCTTTCTGATCAAATTAATCTTAATTTCTATGTTTTAAAAGCAGTTTAGTTTGTATATTGAGAGATGATATCTCAATGTAAACAAATGTGAGGTCATCCACTTTGGATCAAAAAAGGATAGAACAGGGTACTTTCTAAATGGTAAAAAGTTAAAAACAGTGGATGTCCAAAGGGACTTAGGGGTTCAGGTACATAGATCATTGAAGTGTCATGAACAGGTGCAGAAAATAATCAATAAGGCTAATGGAATGCTGGCCTTTATATCTAGAGGACTAGAGTACAAGGGGGCAGAAGTTATGCTGCAGCTATACAAAACCCTGGTTAGACCGCACCTGGAGTACTGTGAGCAGTTCTGGGCACCGCACCTTCGGAAGGACATATTGGCCTTGGAGGGAGTGCAGTGTAGGTTTACTAGAATGATACCCGGACTTCAAGGGTTAAGTTACAAGGAGAGATTACACAAATTGGGGTTGTATTCCCTAGAGTTTAGAAGGTTAAGGAGTGATCTGATCGAAGTTTATAAGATATTAAGGGGAACGGATAGGGTGGATAGAGAGAAACTATTTCCGCTGGTTGGGGATTCTAGGAGTAGGGGGCACAGTCTAAAAATTGGAGCCAGACCTTTCAGGAGTGAGATTAGAAAACATTTCTACGCACAAAGGGTTGTAGAAGTTTGGAATTCTCTTCCGCAAACGGCAATTGATACTAGCTCAATTGCTAAATTTAAATGTGAGATCGATAGCTTTTTGGCAATCAAAGGTATTAAGGGATATGGGCCAAAGGCAGGTATATGGAGCTAGATCACAGATCAGCCATGATCTTATCAAATGGTGGAGCAGGCACGAGGGGCTGAATGGCCTACTCCTGTTATGTTCCTATCTCTGTAAGGGTAGCTAGTTTGAACACATGACTGAGGTTTGTTAGGGTGAGGGAGTTGATTTTATATCATTAAGCAAGGATTCAATTGTGCCTGTTAATTTAGCTGCCATATACACTTGGGCTTAGCATCTTCCAGCATCTGCTGTGTGATACAAACTTGTTCAGATACAAACTTGTTCAAGCAATGACCAACTTTCAGCCTGTGTGAATGCGTGAGGGTGGGTGCATTTTGAGGATATTTTACCCTATTCCATCCCTTGTTAATCCTTCTGGTCTGTGCAAGTTCTGTGTCTGAAAGGGAGGAGAGGCAGGCTCCATTTAGTACTTCTTTCTCTTCCCTCTTTGCCCTTTCCCCACTTTCCAAGGAGATTCCTGGTCTCCACTCAGCACTGACTGTAGCATGGTCACTGAGATTGGGAACTTGGCGAAGCAACAGGATCAAAACCGACATGTTTCTACTTCATGGTGTTGCATGTCTGAGCTGCTCCTGTTGTCCTGTTTCTTAACATGCCATACATGTCGGTGTCTATGCAAGACACTTAAACCAAATTGGACACGCTGTTTTGAAATTCAAAATATGAATGTGCTTTGTGGAAGGTCATCTGCCAGAAGATGCTCTCTCAATTCCTAATGTTGAATGTTGTAAAGTTTTAGAAAACCGTACAAAGAAGTGATATTTGGGCATATCCTTACACTAAAGCCTGGAATGTTGTTGTTAGAATGAAATATTAGACTCCTTCCTTGGTAATTTGTTCCTGTCTTCAATGGGTAAAATTGCTTTTTTTCCCCCCCTTCCCCACTCCTGATCTAGGCCATACCTTGTGAATCTGCTTCCTTGTCTGGCTCGGATCAGCAAGCGATCAGAAGAATCCGTGCAGGAGACACTGGCTAGTGCTGTGCCAAAAATCATGGCTTCTCTGGGCAACTTTGCAAATGACAGTGAAATCAAGGTACTGTAATCAGCCACTTGGTACTTTGCGGAGGAGATGGTGCTTCAATTTTGTTTTTTTAGTAATAAACCCACACAACACTTCTGAATATTTTAAGCCATAGAAACTACGCTGTGTAATGTTGGCGTACAAGCGTTTAATGCGTTTTTATTTAATTCCTTCATCCCCTATTTTAATGTGTGTTAACCCATTAAAATAAATAGGTTAAAACCTTGGCTAATAGCAGATGAAGTAATTTTGTACAGAAGGCTTATGTGGTTTAATGCTACAGTGGAATTTCAAGGCTTTAGTCTTTATTAAAAATACAACCAAAACAAGGAATGCTCCACATGTGCATTCAGAGGTAAAGGTTGATGCTTTGTCACATTCTGGCAGATTTTCTTTGAAGGCGTTGATGCTTATTTATGTAAAAAGATAGTTGTTTGGGAACAGTTGTGTTGGGTTGTATAATCTTGCTGTTTTAGTTAACACAAGGGAGCCTAGAGACTGCATTTTCGAATCTTAAAGAACTCCTTGCAAGTTCCTTCCCCTTTAAATGCAGTACGTTGTGTGCCACTGAGACACAGACACAGACACAGAGACAGGGAAGGTCCCAGATTGTTTGTTAATTTGTGCTGGGTCTTCTGAGCTTGCCTTGGGCAACAGTAAGGGCAGTGTAATTGGTCTCTCCTCCCTTGGATGGGGGGAGGCAATCACCCAGTGCTTCTGCTTACGATTGCTTTCCAGTGGCACCTGTTGTAAAGTGGACACTGGGTGAGCACAAGATTGGACTGGTCAATCGTGCCATCCCCTCCCCCACTGTTAAATAGCCTGCTAATGCTCATGGATTAGACTCATACATGAAGGGGCTTAAACTCAGGAATCGTATTGGAAGCACATAGGGGAGGTTAGAAGGAATTTTTTCTAAGTTGTTAGGCAAAGGAATGCTTTACCACAAGTGGCATTAAATCATAACATTTGAAACACTTGAAAAATATTCTTACATTATGGGGAAAGCAGAAAAATGCGATTAGACTAGATAAGCTGTGGTGGGGGAGTTAGCACTGGCACAGACTCAGTGGGCCAAATGGCCTGCTCCTATATGCCGGTGCTAGCTCCCTCACTAGATCTTTCTACTTTAACTCCTCTCCTCCCATAATCACCACCTTTCCAGACTAGAATTTTAACTTTAATCTATGGCTTATTCCCTTCTCACTGGGAATCAGTCTTGTTCTTCTCTGCACCTTCTCAAATGCTTGAATTTCTTTTGTACTACTTTTGGAGTGACGATCAGAATTCAACACAGGTCTCCCAGGTGTTGCCTGACCAGTGCATTGTAATGCCTTTGCATAATCTCTGGAGAATGCTGTGCTGGTTATATATCGCAGTGTCCTATTAGCTTTTCAAATTGCTTTGTCACATTGCTTTGTCACATTGCTTAGACTTAGAAAATCCATGACAGTAAAGCTCGAGCAGTTTGTCAGTGTTAGCTGAATTCCAAGGCTAGATTACAACCTCAAACCATTCCATTATTTTGTAACCTATACTGCTTCAATTCACTTCTGGAGCAATATTTTTAGAAAAAATTCATTCTCTGGATTTGGGCGTCATTGGCAAGGCTGGCATTGCCCATCCCTAGTCGCCCTGAGAAGGTGGTGGTGGGCCACCTTGAACTGTTTAGTACAGTTGAGTAGGCTACTTCAGAGGGCAGTTAACAGTCAACAACGTTGGTGTGGGATTGGAGTCACACATAGGCCAGACTTCCTTCCCTAAAGGATATTGGTGAACCACTTGGAGTTTTATGACAATTCGACAGCTTCGCGGTCACTTTTACCAATACCAGCTCCTGGATTCAAATTCTTAAACTACCATGGTGAGATTTGAACTCATGTTTTCTGGATTCTTAGTCTAGGTCTCTGGATTACAGTCCAGTAACATAACCACCACAATACCATACTGTATGCTCCAAAGCATTAATTAACCTTTGCTGTGTGAATGATTTTACTGTAAGTTTATCAATAAATAATGGGGATTGGCTCGCACTGTGGAATAGAACACACTCCTTTTGTGACCAAGTTTGAATCACTAAAAGTTAGTGCACGTGTACAAAAAGTAATCAAATGGCTAATGGGATGTTGGCGTTTATTTCATGGGAGTTGGAATTCAAAAGTGAGGAAGTGATGCTTCAGTTGTACAGAGCCTTGGTCAGACCCTATCGAGAGCACTGCGTTCAGTTTTGGGCACTGAAGCTCAAAAGATATATTGGCCTTGGAGAGGGTACAACGCAGAATCACCAGAATGATACCGGGTTTAAAGAGTTAAATTATGAGGACAGGTTACATAAACTTGGCTTGTATTCCCTTGAGTTTAGAAGGTTAAGGGTAATCTAATTGAGGTGTTTAAAGTGATAAAGGGATTTGATAGGGTAGATACAGAAATTAATTCCTCTGGTGGAGGAATCCAGAACAGGGTGACATAATAAAATTAGAGCCAGGCCATTTAGGAGTGAAATCAGGAAGCACTTTTTCATGTAATTTTACAGATACATTTTTTGAAGTTCTGCTTCTAAGTATTAAATCTGTAATGTGATGTAAGTGACAGCAAAAAAAAATGCTTGCACTTGTACAGCATGTTCAAAGTAGCAAAACCTTCCAAGGTGCTTCACAGAGGTGTAGGAAGAAAGATGAGAGGGGAGCTTGACTGAAGATGCCATCGAAAAGCTAAGCTTTGTGGAGGCTTTTGAAAGTAGAGAGACATGTGGCAAGGCAGAGGATTTAGAACAGGGACAATGGGCTGGGGGCTAATCCTAACCAATTTATGCAGATTCTTGATTCAGTCCCCTCCTCCCCCCCTCCCCCCACCCCCCCCCCCCCCCAACCTCAGCCCCCTGCTTCCATTAATTTTAAAGACTTCATTGGGAATTATATGGTATTAGTTGGGAGAACAGAAGGATTATTATTCTGGGTCTCACTTAGGAGTGAGTCAGATGGTTACTAACCAAGGACCCTTATGGGACTATCAGAATCGGCTTGTTGAAATAATAGACTAACTCTCCCTCCATTTTTTAAATTACAGTCTTTGTTCCATTTGCGCGATAAAGCTAGCTCTCTGACTGCTCTGCAGAAAGCCCGAACTGTAAACATGCCAGCACAGCTCGTGTGTTGTTACTGATGTCTGGGGAATGCAAAAGTGCATCATGAGCTAAATCTAGCAGCTGATGTCATGTATTTTCTCTGATTTCTGGATTCCTTCTTGTGATTGGGACGGCTTTCAGAGATCCCCTGTAGGGTGGAAATCACACCAATTCAGAGCTTGTTCCAGAACTTTAGGCTATTTTATTTTCCTCCAAATAAATTTATGATTATAAGCAGCACATAAGAGAACATAAGGCATGTACATCATAAGGCATGTACATTTTGGGCACTGTATAAATATTCGTTAAAATAGCATTGAGGCGACTAGTCAAAGTGGAAAGAATTCTTAATATTTGAAGCTACAAACTTGCTTTTAATATAAATATAGTTTTCCGGTCACTGCGTCTCCACTTTTTACACTTGTTCTATTCTCAAAGTTATCATTGCTTTGGTAAAAAAAAATTTTGTTTTGTAAGTAATGCTGTAAGACACTCAAAATGCTGTTGTATTCTAAAATGTTCCAAATAATTTCTCTCAGCTTTATGATATCCAATATAAATTTTACATCAGAGCCACTACGTTGCACTTTTCTATCCGTCCACCACAACAACTTGCATTTATATTTAATGTAGTAAAGCGTCCCAAGGTGCTTCGCAGGTGAGTAATCACACAAAAATTAACACCGAGCTACATAACGAGATATTAGGACAGGTGACCAAAAGCTTGGTTAGAGGTGGGCTTTGAGGAGCGTTTTAAGGAGACAGAGGGAGAGGTTCAGGGAGGGAATTTCAGAGCTTGGGGCCTCGACAGCTGAACGCATGGCTGCCAATGGGAAGGGAGTGGGGGACGCACATGAGGCCAGAATTGGAGGAGCGCAGAGATCTTGGAGGGTTGTAGGGCTGGATGAGGTTACAGAGAGAGCCCTAAGGTGCTTTACCTGGGGGGAGGAGGTGGGTGGTTATTAGAAACCTGAGGTGGAAGGAATTAAGGAAAGTGGGAAGAGAAGCTGCAAAGTGGAGGGGAATCCAGAGAATTCCTGAATGTGGGAGCACAATGAACGAAAGCTTTGCCGCCAGTGGTGGGATGGGGTCGGCCAGAGTCGGAAGAGTGGGTTTTTGATGAGGACGAAATACCATCTTAACCTGCATTTCAATAAAACTTAAAATGCAAGCGTTCATGAGATCCTGTATACAAAGAGAAGTACATATGAGGGAGGCCACTTTTCCCATCTAGTTTTCATCCTTCCATTAAAAAACAACGGTTCTCCCCCCAACCCTTCTTTACCTCAATTATACCATTTTATTGCCCCTGAGTGATTCCAGCGCTTTTGCCTCCACTATCTTAACCCAGAGACTGTTCCAGGTATTTGAGTGCTCTTTACATGAAGGAGTGCTCTCTGATACCTGTCCTGAGTTTGCCTTTTGCTGGTTTATGCCCACCTCTATAACATCACCTGTCTCTTGCTCTGCCTCAGCTCATCTACTACTGAAACCCTCATCCATGCCTTTATTACTTTTAGACTTGACTATTCCAATGCTCTCCTGACTGACCTCCCACCTTCCACCCTCCGTAAACTTGAGCTCATCCAAAACTCTGCTGCCCGTATCCTAACTCGCACCAAGTTCCGTTCACCCATCGCCCCTGTGCTCGCTGACCTACATTGGCTCCTGGTCCAGCAATGCCTCGATTTTAAAATTCTAATCTTTGTGTTCAAATCCCTCCATGGTCTTGCCCCTCCCTATCTCTGTAACCTCCTCCAGCCCTACAACCCTACGAGATCTCTGCACTTCTATTCTAGCTTCTTGAGCAGCCCTGATTTTCATTGCTCCACCATTGGCAGCCGTGCCTTCAGCTGCCTAGGCCCTAAGCTTTGGAATTCCCTCCCTAAACCTCTCTATCTCTCTACCTCTCTGTCCTCCTTTAAGATGCTCCTTTTGACTAACTTTTTGCTCACCTGTCTTCATATCTCCTTATGTGGCTCAGTGTCAAATTCTGTTTTAATAATCGCTACTGTGAAGTGCCTTGGGATGTTTTACTATGTTAAAAGCGCAATATACATGCACGTTGTTGTTGCCACCTCGTCCTGTGGTTAGAACAGAGTTTTAGAAACCCCAAAAGGAAAAGCATGCCTGTGCCAAATATTCTGCAGATGAAACATTAATGTAGGATGCTGCAAGCGTTTAGATATTTGAAGCAACATCTATACGGTACTGAAACGTGTGTTGAGAAAATGTTATTAGGCCGCATTGTACACAACATATCTCTTATATAAAACAGCTCCTAATGGCATTTCTCCAAGGGCAACTGCAAAGAATTTTTAATCATTCTATATATTTATTTTTTGAAATTTCAGATGTTGTTGAAGACATTTATTGGCAACCTGAAATCAAGTTCTCCAACCATTCGTCGAACTGCAGCCAGCTCCGCTGTCAGCATCTGTCAGCATTCAAGGAAGACCCAGTACTTCTACACCTGGCTGTTGAATGTGCTTTTGGGTAAGACTAGTACAGTCAAATATCACTATTAGAACAGTGTACATTAAAGGGGGTAACAGGAGCTGCAGGTGTTTTTCTTTCATTCTTGAGATGTGGGCATTGCTGGCAAGACTGGCATTTATTGCCCATCCCTAGTTGCCCTTGAGAAGGTGGTGGGCCTTCTTCAATCACTGCAGTCCGTGTGGTAAAGGCGCTCCCACAAATCTTCATGTAGACGTGCCAATTTGATTTGCCCAAAGTATTTTGGAGGATGAGTTCATGGAATGCATTCGAGACAGTTTCCTAGAACAATATGTCGTGGAACCAACCAGGGATTAGGCTATTTTAGATCTTGTCTTGTGTAATGAGACAGGGTTAATTAGTAATCTCATAGTAAGGGATCCTATGGGGAAGAGTAATCATAATATGGTAGAATTTCACATTGAGTTCTAGAGTGATGTACTTAAGACCGAAACTAGAGTTTTAAATTAAACAAGACTAATTATATAGATATGAGGGGCAAGTTGGCAAAGGTTGATTGAGAAATTAGCTTAAAAGATATGACTGTAAATAAGCAATGATGAGCATTTAAAGAAATATTTCATAACTCCCAACGAATATACATTCCTTTGAGAGATTAAAAACTCCATGGGAAAAGTGATCCATCCGTCGCTAACTAAAGAAGTTAAGGATAACGTTAGATTAAAAGGAGTGGTCTATTATGTTGCCAAGAAGAATAGTAAGCCTGAGGATTGGAAGAGTTTTAGAAACCAGCAAAGCATGCCCAAAAAATTGATAGAGGGAGAAAATAAGAATATGAGAGTAAACTAGCAAGAAATATAAAACTGTAGTTAGATTGTAGTAAAATTATGTAAGATTGTAAGAGCTTCTATAAGTACGTAAAAAGGAAGAGAGTAGCGAAAGTAAACGTGGGTCCCTTAGAGGCAGACACAGGAGAAGTTATAATGGGGTATCAGGAAATGGCAGAGACATTAAACAAATATTTTGTGTCTGTCTTCACAGTAGAAGACACAAAAAGCATTCCAGAAATAGTGGGGAACCCAAGGGTCTAATGAGAGTGAGGAACTTAAAATAATTAATATTAGTAAAAAAGAAAGTACCGGAGAAATTAATGGGACTAAAAGCAGACAAATCACCTGGACCTGATGGCCTACATCCTAGTGCTCTAAAAGACGTGGCTGCAGAGATGGTGGATGCAGCGATCATCCAAAATTCCCTAACTTCTAGAATGGTCCCTGTGGATTGGAAGGAAGCCAATGTGACACTGCTATTCAAGAAAGGAGGGAGATAGAAAACAGGGAACTAAAGACCAGTTAGCCTGACATCAGTCGTCAGGAAAATGCTGGAAACCATTATTAAGGAAGTGGTAACAGGTCACTTAGATCATAATATGATTAGGCAGAGTCAACATGGTTTTATGAAAGGGAAATTGTGTTTGATAAATTTATTAGAGTTTTTTGAGGATGTAACTAGCAGGATAGATAAAGGGGAACCAGTGGATGTAGTATATTTGGATTTTCAAAAGGCATTCGATAAGATGCCACATAAAAGGTTGTTACACAGGATAAGGGGTCATATATTAACATGGATAGAGGATTGGTTAACGGAAAGAAAACAGAGTGTAGCGATAAACGGGTCATTTTCAGGTTGGCAGGCTGTAACTAGTGAGGTGCCGCAAGGACCAATGCTTGGGCCGTAGTTATTTACAATCTGTTAATGACTTAGATAAAGGGACCGAGTGTAATGTACCCAAGTTTGCTGATGATACAAAGCTAGATGGGAAAGTAAGCAGTGAGGACGACACAAAAAGTCTGCAAAGGGATATAGACAGGTTGTGAATGGGCAAGAAGGTGGCAGGTGGAGTATAATGTGGGGAAATGTGAGGCTATTCACTTTAGTGGGAAGAATAGAAAAACAGAATATTTTTTTAAATGGTGAGAAACTGTTAAATGTTGGTGTTCAGAGGGATTTGGGTGTCCTTGTACATGAATCACAGAAAGTTAACATGCAGGTACGGCAAGCAGTTAGGAAAGCAAATGGTATATTGGCCTTATTGCAAGGGGGTTGGAGTACAAGAGTAAGGAAGTCTTGCTGTAATTGTACAGGGCTTTGGTTAGACCTGGTGTACAGTTTTGGTCTCCTTATCTAAGGAAGGATATACTTGCCTTAGCAGCGGTGCAACGAAGGTTCACTAGATTAATTCCTGGGATGAGCGGGTTATCCTATGAGGGGAGATTGGGTAGAATGGGCCTATATTCTCTGGAGTTTAGAAGAATGAGAGGTGATCTCATTGAAACATATGAGAGTCTGAGAGGGCTTGACAGGGTAGATGCTGAGGTTGTTTTCCCTGGCTGGAGCATCTAGAACTTGGGATTGTAGTCTCAGGATAAGTGGTCAGCCATTTAGGTCTGAGATGAGGAGGAATTTCTTCACTGAGGGTTGTGAATATTTGGAATTCTCTACCCCGGCGGGCTGTGGATGCTCAGTCGTTGAGTATATTCAAGGCTGAGATCGATAGATTTTTGGACTCTAAGGGAACCAAGGGATATAGGGAAGAGCGGGAAAGTGGAGTTGAGGTTGAAGATCAGCCATGATCTTACTGAATGGCTGAGCAGGCTGTATGGCCTACTCCTATTTCTTATGTTCTTAGGTAGGGAGTTCCAGGATTTTGACTAGGCGACAATGAAAGGGAATGGGATATATGTCCAAGTCAGGATAGTGCGTGATTTGGAGGGGAAGTTGCAGGTGATGGTGTTCCCATGCAGCCCACTGCCCTTGTCCTTCTAGGTGGTGGAGGTGGCAGGTTTGGGAGATGCTAGTTCGTTGCTTATGCTTCTCTGCTGAGAGTTTTGCAAGATGCTGTGTTTTTCTGACCAGGATACACAGGATTGTTAAATTGAGCATCATAACTCTGAACCACTTGGGAGATCTGCTTTCCATTTGAATTTTGAGATTAGTTTGTGTTACGGGAAGGTGCCCCTTAAAGGCATAGTCTTCTGTTTTACTAAGCGAATGCACCGGTGATCCATCCTTCCTTCCTTTCTGAAGACTAGATATATGAAAATTAGTGGGCTGCTGATTTTCTGATCTGTAAATCAGTGGCCAGAGGTATCCATTTTTGCCGCTGTGTGCTTGTCTTCTGTTTTTAAAAAATTTGTCCTTGGGATGTGAGCGATGCTGGCGACGCATTTATTGCCTGTCCCTAGTTTCCCTGAAAAAGTTGCAATGGACTTTCTCCTTCAACTGCTGCCGTCCTTGCGGTGAAGGCGTAAAGAGGAAGAATAAATTGAATAAGGAGAAACTGTTTCCATTGGCAGGAGGGTCGGTAACCAGAGGCACAGATTTAAGGTGATCGGCAAAAGAGCCAGAGGCGACACGAGGAAACATTTTTTTATGCAGCGAGTTGTTATGATCTGGAATGCACTGCCTGAAAGGGTGGTGAAAGCAGATTCAAGAGCAACTTTCAAAGGGGAATTAGATAAATATTTGAGGGGAAAAAATTTACAGGGCTATGGGGAAAGATCGGAGGAGTGGGACTAATTGAATAGCTCTTTCAAAGAGCCGGCACTGGCACGATGAGCTGAATGGCCTCCTTCTGTGCTGTACCTAGCATGATATTATGAAGATCGTGCATTTATATCGCACCTTTCATGGCCTCAGGACATTCCAAAGCACTTTAAAGTACTTCTGAAGTGTAGTCACTGTTGTAATGTAGGAAATGTTCCAACGTTAGGTGGGGAATTCCAGGATATTGACCCATGAAAGAATGGTGCTATATGTCCAAGTCAGGTTGTTGAATTGGAGGTGAAGGTGTTCCAACGATATTGCTGCTCCTGTTTCTCCACAAGTACGCCCTCGTGCCTGATGTAATACTGCTCATCTGAGTCTTAAAAGAATTCCCAGATTATCTTCGCCTTGAAGGTCATGCTGACCACAAAATAATCCTGTTCTCAACTTGAGGGATTTATTCTGAGAGCAGATGCCATTCAGGCAATGGTTCTGGGGGGGGGAGGGAAATAGTTCTGAAGTCTCCTTCCAGAAGAATGTTCTGTTTAGGGAGACAGGAAAGAAAAGTGTAAGCGTGGGGGAGAGAAATGAAGGGAAGGGGCACAATATCTATTAATGAATGAGAAATAAAGCTTACCAAAAGTTTTTTTTAAACAATGAAGAGAAAAGCACTTCACACAGTGAAGGAAAGAAGTGCCTGATGCAATGTAAGCAAATGCTGCAGCCCATTTTGTGTACAGCAAGATCCCACCAACAACAATCAGACGAGTGACCAGTTAATAGGCTCTTTAATGTTGCACTGGCGCTAGTGGGTTCCCCAAACACAGGGCTTGCGTAGCCGGCTGAAGTCAAATAGATGGGGACTCAGTAAAACCAGTGACCTGGAGACCCTGCTAAAAACGACTTGTAGCCTGCTGTGTAGGGGCCCACACTTGGAGGACCTGGTGCCACTAGCCGGAGTCTCGTGCAATATAAAAGCGGCTGATCTGTTTTTTGTGTTGGTGGAGGGAGGAGTCCTCCTTGATTTTCTTCGAGTAGTGTTTTGGGATCTTTTAACAGCCAACCGCCATGGAGGGAGAAAGGTAGAAGAGACAAAGAGCGATGACAAGGTTTGGGAGGAAGTCATGTTCCATGGAATACTTTCACCTCTTATGCTACAAATATTAGCATATCTGTATGCACATGTCAGATAACTTAAAATGTTTAATGGCATTGATGTACTTGCTTTATATATTAAAAGGCCAAAGTCCTTGTGCAGTTGACGCTGGTTAGTATAATGCATGTTCTTAAATTATGACTTTAGACACTTCCCTTGTCTATTTTAGTTAAGTTGCATCGACATGTTGCAACCTCTGGCATCTCCATGTATCCTGTGCAGTATACGCAGATCGGATGTCGTGCTAATAGACTAAAATGTTTTATTGTACATTTTAGCACAGTAAAAGTAGCTTTCTGACAAAGCAATTGTCAGCCTTCACCAAGGACATTTACTTCAAGTTGGTTGATGAAGAGTAAATCGGACAAATTTTGAATGATTTGCCAAAAAGCGCCTTTTAGTGCAAAAGGTTGTCTGCATAGATTGAAAGCACAGAAATAAAATGACATTTCCCCATGACACCTATCTCAGGGGTGTCCAACCTTTTGGAGCAGGAGGCTGGATCCAGTGGCACAACCATTGAATGGGCTGGATATGTCTTAAAAATTAAAAGCATTCCCAGCAAACTCAAAATCCAAGATCCGTCTTTCCCTCGTGCACACCACCACCGGCCCCCCCACCCCATTATAAAAGTCTATACTCCCATCCCAGATCCATTCGGTCCAAGTGCTTAGAACAAGTTCCTTTGTATGTAATTCTCCCATTTTCTTCTCCCTGCACCCCCACTGGGGGGGAAAAGAAGTTGTTGACAATGGGAATTGTATATCAAGCATTTCAGGAATGTGATATTCATCCAGATACCAGGGACAATATAGCCAAAGATCAATAATTTTTTTTTATTCGTTCATGGGATGTGGGTGTCGCTGGCAAGGCCAGCATTTATTGCCCATACCTAATCGCCCTCGAGAAGGTGGTGGTGAGCCGCCGCCTTGAACTGCTGCAGTCCGTGTGGTGAAGGTTCTCCTACCTGTTAGGAAGGGAGTTCCAGGATTTTGACCCACTGACAATGAAGAAATGGCGATTATATTTCCAAGTCGGGATGGTGTGTGACTTGGAGGGGAATGTGCAGGGATCTGTCTTGGGGCCTCAATTATTCACTATTTATTAACGACTTAGATGAAGGCATAGAAAGTCTCATATCTAAGTTTGCCGATGACACAAAGATTGGTGGCATTGTAAGCAGTGTAGATGAAAACATAAAATTACAAAGCGATATTGGTAGATTAGGTGACTGGGCAAAACTGTGGCAAATGGAATTCAATGTAGACAAATGTGAGGTCATCCACTCTGGATCAAAAAAAGATAGAACAGGGTTCTTTCTAAATAGTAAAAAGTTTAAAAACAGTGGATGTCCAAAGGGACTTGGGGGTTCAGGTACATAGATCAGTGAAGTGTCATGAACAGGTGCAGAAAATAATCAAGAAGGCTAATGGAATGCTGGCCTTTATATCTAGAGTACAAGGGGGCAGAAGTTATGCTGCAGCTATACAAAACCCTGGTTAGACCGCACCTGGAGTACTGTGAGCAGTTCTGGGCACCACATCTACAGAAGGACATATTGGCCTTGGAGGGAGTGCAGCGTAGGTTTACTAGAATGATACCCGGACTTCAAGGGTCAAGTTACAAGGAGAGATTACACAAATTGGGGTTGTATTCTCTGGAGTTTAGAAGGTTGAGGGGTGATCTGATCGAAGTTTATAAGATATTAAGGGGAACGGATAGGGTGGATGGAGAGAAAGTATTTCCGCTGGTTGGGGATTCTAGGAGTAGGGGGCACAGTCTAAAAATTAGAGCCAGACCTTTCAGGAGTGAGATTAGAAAACATTTCTACACACAAAGGGTGGTAGAAGTTTGGAACTCTCTTCCGCAAACGGCAATTGCTAAATTTAAATGTGAGATAGATAGGTTTTTGACAACCAAAGGTATTAAGGGATATGGGCCAAAGGCAGGTATATGGAGTTAGATCACAGATCAGCCATGATCTTGTCAAATGGCAGAGCAGGCACGAGGGCCTACTCCTGTTCCTATGTATTGTTCCCATGTGCCTGCTGCTCTTGTCCTTCTCGGTGGTAGAGGTCGCGGGTTTGGGAGGTGCTGTCGAAGCCATGGCGAGTTGCTGCAGTGCATCCTGTGGATGGTACACACTGCAGTCACGGTGCGCCGGTGGTGAAGGGAGTGAATGTTTAGGGTGGTGGATGGGGTGCCAATCAAGCGGGCTGTTTTGTCCTGGATGGTGTCGAGCTTCTTGTGTTGTTGGAGCTGCATTCATCCAGGCAAGTGGAGAGTATTCAATCACATTCCTGACTTGTGCCTTGTAGATGGTGGAAAGGCTTTGGGGAGTCAGGCGGTGAGTCACTCGCTGTAGAATACCCAGCCTCTGACCTGCTCTTATAGCCAGTGGCTGGTCCAGTTAAGTTTCTGGTCAATGATGACCCCCAGGATGTTGATGGTGGGGGATATGGCGATGGTAATGCTGTTGAATGTCAAGGGGAGGTGGTTAGACTCTCTTGTTAGAGATGGTCATTGCCTGGCACTTGTCTGGCACGAATGTTACTTGCCACTTATGAGCCCAAGCCTGGATGTTGTCCAGGTCTTGCTGCATGCGGGCACGGACTGCTTCGTTATCTGAGGGGTTACGAATGGAACTGGAGACTGTGCAATCATCAGTGAACATTCCCATTTCTGACCTTTATGATGGAGGGAAGGTCATTGATGAAGCAGCTGAAGATGGTTGGGCCTCGGACACTGCCCTGAGGAACTCCTGCAGCAATGTCCTGTGGCTGAGATGATTAGCCTCCAACAACCACTACCATCTTCCTTTGTGCTCGGTATGACTCCAGCCACTGGAGAGTTTCCCCCCGATGTGAAAATCTGATGTGAAGCAGTGTGTCGTACATTTAGAAGTTAACAGCCGACTGCAGTGCCCCCACTGGGAGGAGGTTGTAATTACAGTGCGACAAGTTTACATAGTCAGTGTAAATAAATATGGACATAGGATTTTCTAACAGAAAAAGTTGACCAGAAGTGTGTGCAGATGGATAATTTTTAACATATTAATATAAATGTGTTAATCTTCCCTAAGAATCACTGAATTATAACCTTAGCTCGCCGTAGCATAAGATCCAAGAAACTCGACATTTAAAACAAAAATTGTACAGTTTTTAAACCAACTTGGCTCAGTTTGAATTTGTTAAATTGACTGCTATATTGTAAAGGGCTGATATGATTAATGTGTCGAATTTTGTCTTGCCACACCATGAAAGCAGTGCAAACCAGTTGTCATAATTTCGTGCACGCTTAGCTACAGTAAATGAGAGTGGGTTTTACCACATGATTTTACTTGACGGAAAAAAAAATGTAATGGTTCCTCTTTTTGTGCTGCAGGCTTTTTGGTCCCTGTGGAAGAAGATCGACCCACTCCACTTATTCTGGGAGTAATGCTCACCCTGCGGTACTTGATGCCTTTACTGCGGCAACAAGTGAAGGACACTAGTCTACGAGGCAGCTTCGGTGTGACCCGGAAGGAGGCTGAAATCTCCCCTTCCTTGGAGCAGCTCGTGCAGGTAGTGTGTTCAGATCAAACAAATCTTGACGGAACAAAAGTGGACTGTGAAGTGGATGCAAGCTTGCTTTCTCCATTTAGATTGAACGGGCTGGGGCTCTTTTTTCCAGAAAAGAGAAGACTGAGGGGTGCTTCTATCAAGCAGTCTTTAAGATTATGAAAGGGTTTGATAGGGACGATGTAGAGAAAATGTTTCCACTTGTAGGGGAGTTCAGAACTAGCGGCTATAAATATAAAATAGTCAGTAATAAATCCAATAGGAAATTCAGGAGAAACTTCTTTACTCAGAAAGTGGTTGAATGTGGTACTCGCTACCACATGGAGTATATGAGGCGACTAGCATAGCTGTTTTTAAGGGGAAGCTAGATAAAAACACGAGGGAGAAAGGAATGGAGGGATATGCTGATAGGGTTAGATGAAGTAGGGAGGGAGATGGCTCGTGTGGAGCATAAACACTGGTATGGACCTGTCGTGCTGAATGGCCTGTTTCTGCACTGTACATTCTATAATAGATAAAGTGAGAGCAGAATTGATATCTCAAATTTAATTCTGCTACTGGGTATAAAACGCACTGATCCATTTCATCTGAATCAAGTAAAGATCCTCTGAAATTTCGTGATTTACCCCTCTGTGCCATTAGCAATATTTGTATTGCATATATTTTTTATCTATTATTAAGTATGTGCTGTCTGAGCAGGGAGGAGAGGGTGCAACTGTCTTGTCTGTAAACACTAACGTAGAATAATAGAATCTTACAGCACAGAAGGAGGCCATTCGGCCCATCGTGCCTGTGCTGGCTCTTTGAAAGAGCTATCCAATTAGTGCCACTCACCTCTTTCCCCATAGCCCTGTAAATTTTTTCTTTTCACATAGAATTTCTCAGCACAGAAACAGGCCGTTCAGCCCTTCGGGTCTATACCGGTGTCTTATGCTCCATGTGAGCCTCTGTGGAAATGCATAAAGACCTTACTTCATCTCACCGTATCGATATATCCTTCTATCCCGTTCTCCCTCATGTACTTACTTAGCTTTCCCTTTTCAAGTATTTATCCAATTCCCCTTTTGAAAGTTGCAATCGAATCTGCTTCCACCACCCTTTCAGGCAGTGCATTCCAGATCATCATAACTCGCTGCGTGAATTTATCCTCACCTCCCCCTTACAAACATATAACGTTTTCATGAGTACAGTCTACTCCATGTAGTTCAAAGTTTTTTTGCGGGGGGGGAAAGAAAACTTCAAATTGTCCAGTAGTTCCAATTAAGCAATTTCAATAAAATGCAACAAAATATTACAGGAACACTGAAAAGCACTGTAAAACATCAAATCAACCATTGACATGCTTGTGATCAAAACTTGTTCACCGCACAAACTACACTACACAATAGTTCAGTCAGTTTGCAAAATGGTGATTTGCTTCCTGCCAACAGCGGATTCATCCACAAAATTGTCCCTTCTGTTCAGTGAAAGGTTTGATCGCGACGTCCGGCTTAGATGTCAACCGCTTCCTCGGCGATTGCACAGAATTGAATATGTTGGCCGTGGTGGGGGCTGGTTCCTCTACCTCTGTCAAGGGTCTCCACTTGGCTCAGTTGGGAGCACTCTTGCCTCTCAGTCAGAAAGTTCTGGGGTCGAGCCCCGTTTTAGGATGTGAGCACGTAATCCAGGCTGACGCTTCGCTGAGGTACTGAAGTAGTGCTGTGTTGCCAGAGGTGTCGACTTTTGGATGAGACGTTAAACCTGTTTCAGGTGGACATAAAAGATGCCAGGGTATCATTGAAAGATAAATAGGGAAGCTCTCCCGGTATCCTGGCCAACATTTGTCCCTAAAGCTTGCTGTGTGCAAATTAGCTGCTACCTTTGCCCACATATGACTACACAAGTTGCAAGTTTAGCTTTTGCTCCAGATACATATATTCATATTTTTATAAGAGCTTGCATTTATATAGTGCCTTTCATGACCTCAGGATGTCCCAAAGCGCTTTACAGCCAATGAAGTACTTTTGCAGTGTAGTCGCTGTTATAATGTAGGAAATGCGGCAGCCAATTTGCGCACAGCAAGGTCCCACAAACAGCAATGACCAGATAGTCTGCTTTAGTGATGTTGGCTGAGGGATAAATATTGGCCAAGACACCGGGGAGAACTCCCCTGCTCGTCTTCAAATGGTGGCCATGGGTGCTCTCATGCCCACCGAGGGGGCAGACAGGACCTCTGTCTAACGTCTCATCCGAAAGACGGCATCTCCGACAGTGCAGCACTCCCTCAGTTTTATATTTGAATTTACAATCCAGTTTTTTTAAAAAAAGCAGCAAAAACTGACTTGCAGGAAAGGAAAATGGCGATACTGAGTAGAGGTAAATTTTGTTTTGATGAAGGGTCAGTCATGCAGCATTAGCCAATATATATCTCCAGCGTGTTCTGTTTTCACTAGTAATATTATGAAAGAAATGTTTTCCTTGAAGGGTTTCATTGTTCTCGCCAGCAGAGTGACCAGATGTCAAGCACTGAGACTCTTCCTTCCTTTTGCACAGGCTTACGAATTGACACTACACTACACCCAGCACCGGGACCACAATGTGGTGACGGCGGCCTTGGAGGTGCTGCAGCAGCTGTTCCGTACCCCTCCTCCTGAGTTGCTGCGGGCCCTGACAACTGCTGGCAGCATTACCAGAGTCAGCATTGCTCGAGATGAAACCTCGAACAGAGTTCGCAGCGGCAGCATTGTGGAGCTGATAGGCAAGTCGGCCAGTTAGTGATATTTGTGGAACTGCTCTGTTTTTATTCATATGAAATGCAACTAAACCCAGAGTGACGATCCTAAGCAGCAGCTGATAACCAAGGCGGGTAGATGGGAGTTATGATACAGCTCAGCCATGATCTAATTGAATGGTGAAACAGGCTCGAGGGGCTGAATGGCCTACTTCTGTTCCTATGTTCCCAGAGTGAATGTTATCGTAAAATAAAGATCAGTGAAGATAAATTCATTAGCAACTGGCAGTTAGGTTTTTAGGATGCTCACTATCCTTTTGCATCAATGCGGATTTAAGGATCAGGAAATATCAGGAAGTCTGATCAATAACTTTTATCAATAAATTCACTGATGCAACCCATTACATGCATTGTCCATGCAATTGATGTCAAATATACTCAGACATAGAAGTCCAAGGCTGGTGAGCTGGTTTCTTTCCAGAGTCAGATAATAGTGTTCCTAAAGTACAACAGTGTAGCCTGTACTTCATAGTATAGAATGATACAGCACAGAAGGAGGCCATTTGGCCCACCGTGCCTCTGACAGTTCTTTGGAAGAGCTATCCATTAGTCCCATATCCCCTACTCTTTCCCCATAGGACTGCAATTTTTTCCCCTTCAAGTATTTATCCAATTCCCTTTTGAAAGTTATTATTGAATCTGCTTCCAGCACCCATTCAGGCAGTGCATTCCAGATCATAACAACTCGCTGCATTTTAAAAAAAAATTCTTCTCATCTTGCCTCTGGTTCTTTTTTCAATTAACTTAAATCTGTATCCTCTGGTTACCAACCTGTCTGCCAGTGGAAACAGTTTCTTAATTACTCTATCAGAACCCTTCATAATTTTGAGCACCTCCCCTTCACTTTCTCTGCTCTAGCCAACCTGTATTGTTGACTACTGGATCCAGTACGGCATTATCTTCTGTGTACATGCTGCTGATATGTCCGTTTGTTTAGTGGTTGTCAGCTGCTATCATTCAGTCCGCACATCAATTCATGTCTTTTAGGTTTATTACACTCTGGATGTTTCTCCATGCATAAGTGCTCATTATGATTCTCCGTAACCTTTAATCCCTTATCTCTTCCGATCTTTATTGCAAAAGGGACTTATTCTCTATCTACAGTTCCCCAGTGTCTTCCAGACATTCTGGCGTCACCAATAATCAACATTACATTCACACACACACCCGCTTGGCTGAGTGTCTGTGTCCAAAGTGTGTTTTAACCTAACTTAATTCCAGTCATTCCAGCATAATACCTATACAATTCTACGTGATGCCAATGAGCTTATTCTGTTTAATCTATACGAACCTATCCTTGCGTGACCTGTGTGTTTGGAGTGCTTGAGGCGTTTGCTTGGCATGCAGTTCTGTATTTAATTAACCCTCCTCTTGCACCTCCTGAAGGACGTCTGGCCAAAAGAGAACGGCGCTAAGTCCTGAAATGATCCGCCGCTGGTACAACAGAGGTTTCCCAACTATGGCCCATGGGTCGCATGCAACTTGCAAACCCTGGCAATCTGACCCACGAAGCCCCGAGTGACTCGCTTTCCACTGGTGCTTATGTTTCTCACTCACAGCTTTGTCGCGATTGAATTTAGTGGGCCTGGAGGTTTGGAAAGGGCTGTTCTCAGTTGCATCATTGGTGGGCAGAACCTAAATCGGAGCCACTTGCATTTGTTAGTATCAGCTGCTTGAGATGTATGCAAATTAATGGAAACATGCATTTAAGCGTATTATGTGACCTGGGAGACTCCCATGGTACAGACCTAACTGGTCTACAAAGGCTGAAAGCGTGGATACTGTTGCTGCACAGGATATTCCCGAATTGAAGATTTCACCATGCTGTTCAGAAAAATCCCTATCCTGTAGGTCCAAGCTCAAACCAGTTGAGTTACTTTAGATAGACTCAGTCAATTGTTAATTGTGGATACCGTCCCCACTGCTTATAGCGGGCGCATTGGTGTTAACTCGATTTTCCCGCTATAGGCAGTGTCTGATTAAACCATAATAGGTTAAGCCTCCTCATTTTCAGTTCAGTGTTATGCCGCTTCCAACAGACTGAAGCTGGCTAATCAAACTATTCAGGTCCTGAGGGTATGATGGGACAAGCACAATTTTCAATTTTTTTTGGTGTTGTTCAGCATTAATACAGTAAGATATTTCTAATGTCTAATTCTTTGTGTTGAGCTAAAAACTGACAATACCTGTTGGCCAAGGGAGAGGGACTATCCCTGGCAGTCTGAGGGTTAAATATTATCCCTGTCTGAGGGTTAAATATTCTGTTATGAATCTGAAATTTACCATTACTGCTAATCATAGAAATTTACAGCACAGAAGGAGGCCATTCAGTCCATCGTGTCTATGCCAGCTGAAAAAGAGCTATCCAGCCTAATCCCACTTTCCAGCTCTTGGTCCGTAGCCTTGTAGATTACGGCCCTTCAGGTGCATATCCAAGTACTTTTTAAATGCGATGAGGGTTTCTGCCTCTCCTACCCTTTCAGGTGGTGTGTTACAGACCCCCACCATCTACTGGGTGAAAAAGTTTCTCCTCAATTTCCTTCTAATCCTTCTATCAGTTACTTTAAATCTATGCCTCCTGGTTATTGACCTCTCTGCTAAGGGAAATATGTCCTTCCTATCCACTCTATCTAGACCCCTCATTTTTAGACACCTAATTAAATCACCCCTCAGCCTCCTCTTCCAAAGAAAACAACCCCAGCCTATCCAATCTTTCCTCATAGCTAAAATTCTCCAGTCATGGCAACATCCTCATAAATCTCCTCTGTATCCTCTCTAGTACAATCATATCTTTCCTGTAATGTGGTGACCAGAACTGTACACAGTACTCTAGCTGTGGCCTAACTAGTGATTTATACAGTTCTAGCATAACCTCCCTGCTCTTATATTCTGTGCCTCGGCTAATAAAGGAAAGTATCCCATATACCTTCTTAACCACCTTATCTACCTGTCCTGCCACCTTCAGGGATCTGTGGACATGCACTCCAAGGTCCCTCTGTTCCTCTACACTTCTCACTATCCTCCCATTTATTGTGTATTCCCTTGCCTTGTTTGCCCTCTCCAAATGTATTACCTCACACTTCTCTGGATTGAATTCTATTTGCCAATTTTCTGCCCAGCTGACTAGTCCATTGATATCTTCCTGCAGTCTACAGCTTTCTTCCTCACTATTCACCAATTTTTGTATCATCTGCAAACTCCTTAATCACCCCCCCATATATAAGTCTAAATCATTGATATGTACCACAAAAAGCAAGGGACCTAGTACTGAACCCAGCAGAACCCCACTGGAAACAGCCTTCCAGTCATAAAAACACCCGTTGACCATTAACCTTTGCTTCCTGTCACTGAGCCAATTTTGGATCCAACTTGCCCTTTCCCTTGGATCCAATAGGCTTTTTACTTTTCTGACCAGTCTGACATGCGGGAGCTTGTCAAAAGCCTTGCTAAAATCCATGTAGACTACATCAAGCGCGCTAGCCTCATCGACCCTCCTGGTTATCTCCTCAAAAAATTCAAT
This sequence comes from Heptranchias perlo, assembly GCF_035084215.1. Lineage (NCBI taxonomy): Eukaryota > Metazoa > Chordata > Chondrichthyes > Hexanchiformes > Hexanchidae > Heptranchias > Heptranchias perlo. The sequence goes on from NC_090328.1 coordinate 8,384,590, forward strand.
CAAGTTAGTCAGACACGACCTTCCCTTAACAAATCTATGCTGACTGTCCTTGATTAATCTGTGCCTTTCTAAATGATGATTAATACTGTCCCTCAGAATTTTTTCCAGTGATTTGCCCACCGCTGAGGTTAGGCTGCCTGGCCTGTAATTACTCGGTCTATCCCTTTTTGAACAACGGTACAACGTTAGCAGTCCTCAGTTATACAATTTATAGAATCTTAGAGCACAGAAGGAGGCTGTTCAGCCCATTTTGCCTGTGCTGGTTCTTTGAAAGAGCTATTCAATTAGTCCCACTTCCTTGCACTTTCCCCATAGCCCTGTAAATTTTCTCCCCTTCAAATATTTATGCAATTCCCTTTTGAAAGTTACTACTGAATCTGCTTCCACCACCCTTTCAGGCAGTGCATTCTAGATCGTCATATCTCACTGCGTTTAAAAAAAAATTCTTCTCATCTTCCCTATGCTCCTTTGTTTGTTAGTTCGGTGCAGGTTTTTGTGCAAGGCACTGATAAAATGTTATCGAATATTTTGAGAGGTGTGGTGCTTCATTCTGTGTAAACATGAGACCTTACCCGCGTTGCTGCAACTAACACTGAAAGGGAGCAGCGTGTGAGTCATACCAGAAAGTAGGTCGAAGTGACCAGGCTAAGAGTAAGCATTTGAACAGAAAATGCTGGAAATAGAGTTAACCTCTGTTTCTTTCTCCAAAGACGCTGCGTGACTTACGGTGTATTTCCAGCATTTTCTGTGTTTATTTCAGATTTCCAGCATCTGCAGTATTTTGCTTTTGAGTAAGCATTTGAAGTTCTGCTGATGAAACCTCTTGTCATTTTATTGCGTGCTCAGGAGTCTGCAGTGAAGTAATGCACGTAATTCTTGGCAGGGCTTCCCTCTCTGCTTGCTAAGTGCAGTTTGTTATGGACAGTAAGCGATTTGTGATTTTTGTGGACATTGGACATTTGCAATTTGCTGAATTGAAGCAATTCCTCATTGCAAAGATTTTTCTCATTTGAAATGAAAAAAAATGGGATTGCATGCTTTTTACTTCTACCTTAATGGGTTTGAACTGGACCGTCAGAATTTTGCAAGACTTGATGGAAATGAAAAATAGACCTGAATCAAAATGACTGAACAGTATCTGTGCCAGCCCTAGCGAAATCACAGCCCTGCTGACTAAATGTTGATGTGAAACAATTAACATAATCATTGAGTGTACGAGTCTTCAGTGTCCAGGAGATGGGAAGTGAGGCGCATGGATTCTGCATTATTGCTGCTAAGTGTGGGGTTATGACCATTTGCTTATGATTCTGGCATTCTGTTGGTACTAGATAGCCTTGTGACTTAAAAATAGTGAGGCTCACATGGTTAGCAAGGACCAATCACATACAGAATGCAGACATTTAATGACAGACATATGTCTAATATCTTATAATATATATATATATATATATATATATATATATATATTCATGTTTAATTTTGTCACATATACAAATTTGAATGAAAGGATCAAAAGAAGGAGAAGGACAGACAGTGATTTCCTGCTCGCTTTTCCTGGTGATTCACCAACAGTTGCCAATGTAGGGACAAATTTCCCCAACAGTTATTCTCTGTTAGGTACATTGGGTCAATCACCAGTTAGCTTCTAAACTATCTTTGGGTGTGCTTATTACAGCAATGAGACTCTGTGACCCTAAAGGAACATGCCAGGTTACATCTCGGCAACAGAATAATACATTGTGTGTATAATGCACCATTCCTTATTTTAAAAGAAACATCACCACCTCCGCAGGAGACTTTTTCAAAAAAACATTGTCCACGGTACAGTGGAACTGGTAGGAGAAATACCTGAAACTCCTACGGAAGCTGGTGTCTCACCTTTCAACAACCAGTGCATTCCTGTACAGGCAGTGGCATCCAATGTACATCGGCATTACTGTGACTTGCTATTAGTGTGCTGTTAACAGCAGGATGCCTTTCAATCATTTTTTTTAAACCGGCTTATCGCAAAAAATCTTTCTCATAAATACAGTAATTGGAATGGCTGCTGTACATTTTGGAGAGTTTCTTTAATCTCTGAATGTAACTTCAGAAAGCTTTTTTCCAGATTTGTCAAGAAATTACCATAAGGTCTTGAATTTGATTTTTTAAAAATTCATTCTTGGAATGCTGGCATTTATTGCCCATCCCCAGTTGCTCCCCCCCGAGTAGTAGTTTTGATTCAATTGAGAGGCTTAATCAGCCACTTCAGAGGGCCGTTTGAAGTCAACTATGTTGGATGGGCCAGACAGGGTAAGGACAGGTTTCCTTCCCTAAAAGATGTTAGTGAACCAGTTGGGTTTCTAGGACAATCCGACAGCTTCATGGTCACTTTTACTTATATTGGTTTTTTTATTTCCAGATTTTTAAAAAAAAAATCCGAATTCAAATTCTCAAACTGCTACAGTGGGATTTGAACTCACGATCCCTGGATTACTAGTCCAGTAACATAACCATCACACTAACCTACCCGTATTAGTAATGAGGAAAGTAGCTATGAATGCAGGCTAGGGGGAAAAGGAAGAAAGTGACTCTGGTCAGAGTGTGAAAACTTATGACCTCGTTTATATTGCAAATCTGCTTCTGCAGTGTGCTGGGACTCTTGGTGCTCTGGGATTTGGCCCACGGTTACATGGCAGGGTGGATTTCAAAGTGCCAGCGCACCAGGGAAACAAGTGTTCGCATGTTGCTGTTTAAAAGTTTAGACGGCAGCTTTTATTTTCTGCCAGTGGATCTTCCTGTGGTAGCTGTGGAAGGCCCACATGGGACAGCACTGCAAGATCTGCACTGTCATCCTGTACAGGGCAGCTTGGCTACTCAGCCTGCTTACGGGCATAATGACCCTATCTGCAACCTTCTTCCAGTCCTGGGGTCGTCCTATTTTTGGTGGGCAAGAGGACCTCCCTGTTTGCCCTTACCCCCTCAATGAAAACCTCTAGGAAGGCATCTGAGAAGCAGGGGACAGGGTCTTCTGCTCTTCGCGCACTCTTGCTCTCTGTCAAGTACTGATTATGCTATGCTTCCTGAAAGGACGCTCCAAATGAGCTGCATGGATATAACCTCACTTTAAGAGGTTCGTCCCCACTTTAGATACTCTTCAGACACTGGACCCAGAGGTGGCGCCCATCCATGTGTCTATCGCTGGCCATAACAGTAGCGCCTGTTGACAGCGGTGCTGTAATATGAATGGGGGCACAGTTGACAGAGGCATGGCCTACATTACCCTCATGCCCTGAATAAAGAGTGCGCCGTTTTATTAGCCAGAACGACATGCTAACTTCGCCCACAGGGGTTGGGAAAGAATGAAGCTTTGCTTACTCTGCAGGCTACGCCTTTGCATGTACCTTTGCTACTGAGCTTTCTGCTAACCAGTGGAACATCTTGTTCAGTAAAGGTTTACTTAAAAAAAAATTCACTTATCATTGAGCTACCTGTAGACATACTGGGGGCCTGAAATTCCTCTTCTAATAAAAGCAGAACTGGAGAGTGCAACTTTTTCTCTTGTCAATAATAACTCATTAATGAGATTGTAGGAACGAGATGCGAGATTACTGAGAATAAAGTTTTGTTAGGTCTTTAAGTAAAGGCAAACTGTTGTTTTAAGAAGAATTTCGAGTTCTATGTTTCTCCTAGGAGACGCGCTTCACCCTATGGGGATAATGCACTCAGGCGGCGGGGAAATGGTTGAACAAGTGGCCATTGACGTACTTGTTTACATTTCCAAACCAAACCTGTGCTCACTCTTTTGGATGGCGGTGTACTTCACATTGAATTGTCCTTCTCTCTGGTCTTGCCTCGCCGTGATCATTACTTTTCAAATCCCGTGTTATGTGCTGTTTTCACTTGTTTGTAGGCTGTTTGCTACCATCTAGTGGTCGAGGTTGGGTACAGTTTAGGCGAGGAACCACTGTCAGCGACGCCTCAGACATCTGCAGGTGCTGTTCTAGAAAGTTAAGACTGGCGCTGTCTAATTTCTCTCCACCCGCACGCCCCTCCAGCCCCCTGCCCAAGAGAGAATGCTTTGCTCTTACACGGTGCTCCATCTGGTGGGTATGAATCAGAATGGACAATTCTGGCCATCTCACGTGTGTAAAATACCGTGCATTGCTGTCACTAGGATTTCAGCAACGTGTAATGGTGGGTGAAATTTTCATACTTGAACTGTGGAAAAATGCCCAGAAGTACGATTACAGATTTTGCCCTTTCAGACTTGGTTTGTGTCTGAAGAGAGCTTTTTTGAGCTGTGTCAGTACTATGGGTTAGAGGTCTATCGCTGCTGGCATCAATTTCAAGTACGAATTAGGATTATTACAGAGCGGTACGTACGCAAGAGAGAGAGAGAGAGAGGGAAAAGGTAGGCCATCCTGTCCCATGCTTGCAGCATCTAGCTGCTCTTTAAACATTTCCTGGCATTTATGGCTCCACTGCCCTACCCCAGGAGTCCATTCTATGTGTTGATCATTCCTTTTGTCTGAAGACTTCTCTGACAGCTGCCATAAATTTGCCTTCCCCCACCACCCCCAGTTTGTACCTGCGCACCCTTGTTGTACTTTCGTGGTTTAATTTGAAGTAATGTTCCAGATTTTTTTTAAGAAAAAGTATCATTATATACCTCAACAAGGTGCCTTCTCCGTGACCTCCTTTCAAGGTTGAAGAGCTCATATTCCCCCAGTCTTCCCTCATATCTCCTGATGCTATGGATCACATTAGTGACGGGCAGTCTTGGAACTGGAACTTGCGATCTTTTGGCAAGAAGGCAGTTGCTCAAACGATTTGTGTAGTCGGACCATCCCCTCTAGTTTTGTAGGCTTTTAATGTGTCCACACATGATTAGGAGGAATCCAAGGTAATTCTAGCTTCAGCACAGTCACAAAATGAGTGTGTCAGTATTGTACTTAGTGTTTTTTGTTTATTTTGACCATTCTTCATTTGTCGTCTGGTGTCCTGCAGGAGATTAATCACTGCTCAGGATTTCACTGCCTCCGGGACTTTTATTTTTTGTGAAATGGCAGTACCGCGACAGCAAATTGCCATGTACGTTAAGAATAGGAATTCGCAGGCTGCCGCACTCTGTCAGATGACTTGCCTTGGCTGTGAATAGGTTGAGTGACCTAATGGGGGAACTTATAATCCCTTTTGAGATTTAACTGTCAAGCACCTGTAAATCAGAATTTGTTAGCAGCATTACTGTTCTGAATGCACAGTGGTAATTTAAAAGAAAGTGGTTTCTGTCTGAATTTTCTTTTAAATATGTTCCGTGTTGATTACCTTTTGAGATAAGTATGGCTAGCAGGCTGTCTCTATGGCACTATATTTCTTGTCTCCTCTTCTTCTCTTCTGTTGCTTGCAGCTGGAGGAGGTTCTCCAGGCAGTCCTGTTCTTCTCAGGAAGCCAAAAGGTGACTATCCATAACCCTTACAATATCTCTTATTGAACTGTGAATTCCTAGTCGTGTCATTCTTCCTTGTATTCTTTGGCCATCTTCCAAATGTGTAAAATACTGTGCATTGCTGTCACTAGGATTTCAGTAAAGCATGCCTAGTGGTGCCTGAAATTTTCATACTTTTTAACTGTGGAAAAATGCCCACAAGTACGATTATGGATTTTTGCCCTTTCAGATTTGGTTTGTGTCTGAGTTGTTTGAGCTGCATCAGTACTGTGGTTACAGGTCTGTTACTGGTCGTACCAATTTGCAGTACGAATTCGGATTATCAGAGTGTACCATACTGTATTAAAGCCCATTGATTTAAATGTGATTTTTCTCGTAGTGTATTGGTACCAGTATCCTGGTGACAACGCTGCTTTGGGTTATTGAAAGCAACTGGGTGCGAGATAAATTTGATAACGAGAAATGCACCAGCTTAAAGTAAACATGCGTTTCCCCTCATTCTGGAGTTAGGAAAAATCATCATGTGTACACTTCATGTTTGCATTAATAGCCCACACCCATCAGTAGTTATAACTTTGATGATTATGTCACCATATGTTCAGTGTGGACTGGTGTATCGAAAGTGACTAATTCCAAACACAAGACTTGTGGGCTTGAGTTCCAGGAGTCCCTGTTGCCCATAGGTCATTGCTCACATGAAAAGGCTAATCACCACTACCTTTTTCAGGACAACTAGTGACGAGCAGTAAATGCGGTTTCACCAGCATTGCTCGCATCCTGAGAACAAATTTTTAAAAAATGTTTCAGATGTAACGACACTTTGTAAATAGAATTTTTTTTCTTTCAGTGACTGCACTTCATAAGTAATATTGGAAGTACTTGAGGATGTTTCTGAGATGTGATAAAGTGCTATATAATTTTTTTTCCCCACTCTCTCACTGCACTACTTCCTGGAAGTTTGCCATATGAGGAATTACATACCTGCAGTCTGCCCTGTGTGCCGAGACACACTGCGTGGTGTACCATGTGTTTTGGCAACATGGCTACCACTTTTATACATTTAAAAAGCTCTAAGTTCAGAAGCTGCAGCAACTGTTAAATTTAGCATATTGCTGAAATGTATTACATGACAGTGCTGTGATAAACGACTGCACACTGTTATGAGCAGGGAACTGCTGTCACCGGGCACACTCTTTCCAGCTGAGTAGATTGTGATGCTCAGCTGTGCACTATGTCTTTGAGTGTTTAATAGTAAGGCTGATTCTGCAGTGCAGTTTGACTTGCTGCCATATTGATTTTAACTTGTGTATTCATTTATAGTTTGGCCTTTGAGCTTTTACAAGATTAAATGTAACTGGGTGTTGGGTGGGGATGCGACAAAATGAATAGTTCAGCATTTAGCATCTCTCAACAAGTGATTCCTTGCATGCGAAATACTTTTGAGACATGATAAATGCATGTCTTAAATTAAGTTGCAGTAAAGCAGGTATCAGCTTGGCCCGAGTGGTAGCATTCTCTCCTCAGAGTAAGGAGCTTGTGATTTGATGCCCTGATCCAGGACCTTTACATTTAATCAAGGCTGGCGTTTCAATGTAATGCTGAGGAGATGCTGCATTGTCAGAGGTGCCTCCTTCCGAGGCCTCGTCTGCCTACCCAGGTGGAAGTAAAAGATACCATGCACCTGTTCGAAGAAGAGCATCGAGTTCTCCTGGGATCCTGGCCAGCATTCGTCCCTCAATCAACACTGGTTGTGTTGGCTGAGGGACTAACTTCCCATTCATCTCTCACGTTGTTTCTGGGACGTCGTTGTGTACAAGTTAGCTGTCACACTTGCACACAGCAACAATGACTATAGTTAATTCATTAGGGAGGTCCTAAGGATATATCAAAAAGATACAATTGAAAACAGCAATAACTTATATTTTATATAGGGTTTTTAACCTAGAAAAACATCCCAAAGCACTTCACAAAGGTGTAATTGGGGAAGAAAAGTGTTTGGGACTTAAATTTACTGGAAATTAAATAAATGTTATACTAAAGAGTGTGCATAAACATTCTGAGGGGTGTGCTTCTACAATGAGTGTTGAATGTATAGATCTGTGGGTGCTTTAGGGATATTTTGAATTTGTACAGCAGTTGGAAATTACCCATTCAGTTTTTATTTGGAATCTATTTTTGGTGACTTTCTGTACTTCAAAAATTATTCGGACCTGTGTTAGTTTATGTGGAATTTTAAAAAAAAATTACATTTGGGAACTTCATTTTAACCTGATGTGTGTTCATCTAAAACATAATAGGTAAAATGGTTTCTGGGGAAGAGGATGGACTTGAAGATGATGTGGAGACACGGTCAGAGATCAGCACTACCACTTTTCCAGGTATGCTGTTTTTGTAGTAAAAGGGAAAGTTATATGTCGGTACTGTCGCTAAGCTGACGGTAGAGTAGGTATCGATGTGCTAGACGTAAAAGTGCCTTAGTCAGTAGTGTGTGATTATCTCAATTCACAACCTCTAATTGCTCCCACTCACTAGTGACGGATCTGTAACCACGCCAGCGCCAGCCATGGCCGGAAAATGCTCTCCTCAGATACAGCTCAAGTTCTGGAAAAACTAGGGGGCATAATCTCAGGATAGGGGGTCGGGGCCATTTAGGACTGAGATGAGGAGGAATTTCTTCACTCAGAGGGCTGTGAATCTTTGGAATTTTCTACCCCAGAGGGCTGTGGATGCTGAGTCATTGAGTATATTCAAGGCTAAGATCAATAGATTTTTTTTTTGGACTCTGAGGGAATCGAGATATGGAAATCGGACAGGAAAGTGGTGTTGAGGTCGAAGGTCAGCCATGATCTTATTGAATGGCGGAGCAGGCTTGAGGGGCCATATGGCCTACTCCTGCTCCTATTTCTTAAGTTCTTAAACTTGTATGTTTGTTGATATTTCACCATACAGGGTTAGTGAGCAGCGTGCTCTCATGGGAGAGCCACCTCAGCTTTAACATCTGGACCTCTCCCTTTTTAAGGTCAAATCTTTTTTCCTTTTTATTTATTCTTGGGATGTGGGCATTGCTGGCAAGGCTGGCATTTATTGCCCATCCCTAGTTGCCCTTGCAGAGATGGTGGTGAGCCGCCACCTTGAACCGTTGCAGTCTGTGTGGTGAAGGTGCTCCCAACACTGTTAAGTAGGGAGTTCCAGGACTTCGACCCAGCAACGATGAAGGAATGGTGATATATGTCCTAAGTTGGGATGGTGTGTGACTTGGAGGTGAACGTGTTCCTATGCACTTGCTGCCCTTGTCTGCTATTTAATTATCTCTGCCTGGCAACAAAACCTTCTGTGGTTTGATTTGATGGATCAATATGTAGTTGGTTTATCTTGAGACTGTCTGGAAGATATACACATGAAGTAGCAAATGTACCTTCTCTAAATATCATTGTCTTTATCTGATATATCAAACTGATAGGTAATTTAGCAGAGCAGTAATCCAAACTCGTCTAACTTGTTAGTTCAGAGATTCCTATCTTCAGTTGTACTTGGAGGTTTAACAAAGGAGAGAATATGTCGGCTTACTTACCCGAGACATAATCTTCCTTGTCGTTGGAGTGCCATTCATTCTCTGCATCTGAAGTTCTCCCTGTGCAATTTCAAGCCTCTTTTAAAATGTCTCTGCTTCATGTGTTCTACTGTTCCTACTTGCTGCCAGCTCTGGTCAAAGATTTAAGATGTGATGCAAGATGAGACTTTGCTTAAAATGGGCAGTTTTGGGACGAGCTGGCAATGCACTGTATGAAGTTATAAAAGGGCAGAGCCCTTGGATGTTCTCTTCTTTTCTCTCCTTTTTGGCCCCCCTTCTCCTTTTCTGGCCCCTTCCATTGGACAATGGAGTATAAACTTGTCAATGTACCACATTTGTGCACTGGATTTCATGATAATACAGCAAGGAAACCAATGAGTAACTTGTTTTGCAAACTTTTATGGCATGCTGACTATTTTTATATGTATTTAACAGGCCTCCCTGCTTGCACAGATGTATAAGCTGCAATATAAATGTATTGCATTACACAGTAATGTGTTCTTTGGCCCATACTTCCAGGTTCAATGAACAGTGAAGGAACTGTTGACATTCCATCATCTTCAGGTGCTTCCACCTTGGGGTCAACGAGCCCAGTGCCAGATTCTGCAGGGCATGATATCATCACTCAACAGCCCCGTTCCCAGCATACTCTACAGTCGGCAGAGTCTGTCGATCTCAACAGTTCAGTGACTTCGGACTTGACCGGCATTGCAGTCGAGGTGGAGGTCGATGAGGTCCTGAGCCGAAGTTCTAGCCAGATCAGCACCATCCAGTCAGACACCAATGCAGATCTGAACGACAGGACCAATCAGGCGATATCTCCGCTCAGTGAGAGCTCCCAGACAACGGAGGGCCCTGATTCAGCTGTGACCCCGTCAGACAGTTCTGAACTTGTAAGTGTGCAGCGGGCTGAGGGGGGATCTCAGTCCTCCACTGAGGGTCCCGACATCTCTCTCAGCTCCCCCATGGAGGGCCCAGACTCGGATACTGCTACTTTCTCTTCCAGTTCCTCAGCTAGTAGCAGTGAAAAGGTCAGCAGCTCACTCCCATTGAAATAGCTTAAAAAATTTTTTTAAACCCCCCCCCCCCCCCACCCCCCACCCTTCCAAAATTGTCTTTCTGACCAGTCTGTGGCAGGGAGAACTTTCAGGCTTCTGAAAACCCATCTGAAGCTGGTCGCCAGGTGCACGAGTGACTCGATGATTCTTTCTCTCTTTTTCTCTGTCTCTAGTGTTTTCTCTTTCTTTCTTTCTTTTTTTTTCTCTCTCTCTTCTCTCTCTCTTTCTCTCCTCTCTTTCTCTTTCTCTCCTCTCTTTTTCTCTTTCTCTTCTCTCTTTTTCTCTTTCTCTCCTTTCTCTCCTCTCTTTCTCTCCTCTCTTTCTCTCCTCCTCTCTTTCTCTCCTCCTCTCTTTCTCTCCTCCTCTCTTTCTCTCCTCCTCTCTTTCTCTCCTCCTCTCTTTCTCTCCTCCTCTCTTTCTCTCCTCCTCTCTTTCTCTCCTCCTCTCTTTCTCTCCTCCTCTCTTTCTCTCCTCCTCTCTTTCTCTCCTCCTCTCTTTCTCTCCTCCTCTCTTTCTCTCCTCCTTCTCTCTTTCGCTCGCTGTCTGTCTCCATCTGTGGACAATTGCTTGGCCACTATTTGCTTCCCCATAGCAGCATGACTGAATTCAGGAGCTTGGTGTGCACGAATTGCTGGTGCTAGCCCACATTGCCACCGCTGCATGCTGGTCAGAATGCTTGGAAAAGTTCACTCAAAGATTTCTGGATGTTGCAGAAACCATCCTCGATCTTTATTTGTGGGCTTTTAGCATGCAAACTTTTTTGATACGTTTAAACCATTTTAAAGGCATGCGGAGAAGATAGGTTTCAGTTAGCAGAATTTTTTTTAAAAAGCTAAGTACATAAAGAAAAAGGAATGCTGTCTCTTTAGTAGAGACCGTGACCACCTCACTCAGTGCCGCGCTGTCACGAGAATTGAGTAGAATATAGAACTCCCGTGTTCTTGCATTCTACCTTTGTCCAAGACTAGCTCCATTCAGTTTTAATCTTTCTTGATGAATCAGTACCTGTTGATCCAGACTTGTGGTTCCATGACCTCATTAGTAACATTTCTCTCACTCTAAATTCCCCCCAGGGTGCTGTGCCTTATTTAATGCTGTTTGCCTCTAGTTGTTTTCACTTGTAATATCTGCATGCTGGTTCTGTTATCACGAATGTCTAAAGTTGCATGATGTGGAGATGCCGGTGATGGACTGGGGTTGACAATTGTAAACAATTTTACAACACCAAGTTATAGTCCAACAATTTTTATTTGAAATCTACAAGCTCTCTGAGGCTTCCTCCTTCGTCAGGTAAATGTTCAGGAGCTCCTTGAAGCCTACGCATTTATACATATAGAACAATACATGGTGTTTACAGACTGCCCCTGCAACTGCCCGTTGCCAAGGCAATCACCGTGTTCAGACAGAGGTGTCACCTACAGAACCCCCGAATACACATTCAACAAAAAAACAAACAGGAATGTGTATTCGGGGGTTCTGTAGGTGACACCTCTCTGTCTGAACACGGTGATTGCCTTGGCAACGGGCAGTTGCAGGGGCAGTCTGTAAACACCATGTATTGTTCTATATGTATAAATGCGTAGGCTTCGAGGAGCTCCTGAACATTTACCTGACTAAGGAGGAAGCCTCCGAGAGCTTGTAGATTTCAAATAAATAAAGTTGCATGGGCAGCTAACTGCAGTAGCAAAATTAATTTTGGTTAACCTTCATTTAAAAAAAAAAATAATTCCCAAACTGTTTCTGCCCAAATGTGTTTGTCAGCCACTGATTGGAGTACTCTTGCAACAGTGGTTCTACAAGTGTACTTCACCATCAGATAAAATTGTCCTGGAGATAAGTGACACCTGCTTGGAACTACACAGCAGGTCTCCAAATCTGACGAGAGAAAAGACTGGTTACTGTATCAGGTGGAGAGACCTCGTCAGATCTCAGCTTTCAGTTCCTAGCTTGACCTGCTGTGCATTTGCAGCATTTTCTGCTTTTAGTTCTCCACTCGTGTTGCTTTTACAACCACAAAAAATGTAACCTTTTACTATTTCCCCCCCCCCCCCCACAACCATTGCACTTAATGTACTTTAGGGAAACAACTGCCTCGGTAGAAGATTACAGTGTCACTTCAAGCAACAAGGGTCAGTGACCATGGGTCATAGATTTAAAGTAATTGGTAGAAGGATAAGATGGGAGCTGAGGAGAAATTTTTTCACCCAGAGGGTGATGGGGGTCTGGAACTCACTGCCTGAAAGGGTGGCCTCCTTCTGTGCCATAACTTTCTATGATTCTATGAACAATCTAATTCCTTTTTTAAAAAAAATTCACAGACTCTGCTTCAGCAGCAGTTTGTGGCAGAGAATTCCACATTCCCTTTTTTTCTTGGCTGCATATAGTGACACCACTATTCCTGGCCAGAATGGAGATCATTGGTTAATTTCCCCCGTCAGTTGCGCCTGGAGCCCGCACTGCTGTAAGTGACTGGGATTGATTTTATGCACATAATTTGTATTATGTAACTACCCTCCACTCACTGCATTTTGCTGGAGAAATCACCCTGCTTTTATCGGGAGATGATGCTGCAGTTTGTCACGAGTTCTGTTTTCTGTAGTTTGTAGAGACTCTTCATAAATAGACTTTATAGACTGTTTGCAGTAGTGTGCTGTTTAAACAGACTCTAATTGCTGAGTAAATAGATGGTATATTTTACAGCAAATAATTTGCTGTGAGTCCTACTGTAAATCCCTCCCCACCTCCAACTCATTGGCTGACTCAATAGTGTCGATAGACACTTTTTTTTTCTTACCTCCCTTTCATTCTTTTTGTGACTATTTTAAATTTGTGTCCTCTTGTTCTCCTGTCCCAACCAGTGGAAACAACCTGTCCCTACTTACCCAGTTATAACTCTTCACAATATCGAAGATCTCCCATCAGTTCCCGCCTTAACCTCTCCAGCTCTAGTCCTTTGGGTGAGAAGGCGCCTGGCGCCTGCAGACACGTATCCAAGCGAGTGGTCAAACCCTTCAGGAGAGGGAGGAGGAGGAGGGAAGAAATGGGGCAGAGGTTGACTGGAAAACACCATGAATCCTGTAAAGCCTGTCGTCGAAAATGATTACTAAATCTACTTGTTTGAAACAGGTACTTGACGGGACGGACAGTCAGTATTCAGCAATGCAGATTGGGCAGCTTCAAGACGAGGAAGAGGATACCTCAAATGCTCCCGGAGACGCACTTCTAGACGGCTTCACAACTTCCACCCTGGGTACGTTGTCCTGTTGAAGCCAACCAGGCTGCTTATAGGGCCTGTGTGAAGGATTAATGTTGACTTTCATGTGCGGATCCTTAATACCGTGAAAGATTTAGGTGCTGTTTGTGCAAATGGCATTTTTGTTCTAAATCTAACTGCTGACTATACTAAAACACGTAGTTAACACTTTTCAGCATTGTATTATTTAACACTGTTTGCGTTGTCTCCCACCCCATCCTTGATTTGTGATCATTTCAGGGGTTTTAATCCAGCGTTTTTTTTTTGAGGGCGGAGGATAGCACAAGATGATGTTTCCATTTGTGGTGGGTGGTGGTGGGGGGCGGGGGGGGGGGGGGAGAGGAGTCCAAAACTAGGGGCCATAAATATAAGATAGTCACCAGTAAATCCAATAGGGAATTCAGGAGAAACTTCTTTACCCAGAGAGTGGTTAGAATGTGGAACGCCCTACCATAAGGAGCAGTTGATGCGAATAACATAGATGCATTTAAGGGGAAGCTGGAGAAAGGAATAGAAGGCTATGCCGATAGGGTTAGGTGAAGAGGGGTGGGAGGAGACTCATGGGGAACATAAACACCGGCGTGGACCAGTTGGGCCGAATGACCTGTTTCTGTGCTGTAAGCTCTATGTAAAATAATCAGGACTCAATTTAGATGTACTGTTTTTTTTTAATTGGTCACTGCTTTCTCATTTGGCAACAGCAGCTGGTTAGGAATAGGTTTGAAGCATTCACTTTTACTGAAAGGAATGAAAGAAGTTAATACACGTGATCAGGTATTGGAATTATTAAAATGTATTAACTCCATGCTGTGTCTGCTCACTCGAATATCAGCGCTTGTCCAGTGCATATAAAATGGATCTTTTACTGCTAGGCTTTGATACTACAAAAAGTGATGAAAAAAAGAGACACTTACTCGCACGTATAGACAGAAATGGAGAGATATATAGAGACACAGAGAGCAAAACCAGAGGAAGAATCATCCTGGGTCACTCGTGTCCTTGCTGAGAACTTGTTAAGTGAGGGGGTGCAGGGCGGCAGAGTTCATTAGACATTGGCCGTCCACCTCTGGGACATCTGCCGTGGATAGAATGAATGTCTCCTCCAGCTGCTGGCTGCAAGGGTCCTACATGAAATCATTTTGAGCAGTCTGAATCCAGTCCCTTGAGGGCCTGAGCCCTCAGCTTGTAATTCAGCATAAATTGGCATCAAATTGAGAGACGGCAGCTGACGTGGGAATTGGAAGCCTGTCAAATGGTGCAGTTGGCAGCTCCTCCTGAGGTTGGGGCTGTGTAGAAGGAGCTTCATGCATAAAAGGTCAAACAATTAGGTGAGCACTGGGTGAGGGTGGGGGGTGGGGTGGTGGTAGTCAGTGTTCACAGTACTGAAATGTTTGGTTTGGAAACCGTCAGACCAATGATATAAGGTTCAGAAGTGGTCAGGATTATGGAATTTGTTTTTCGTACATCGACAGTTTTTTCTGCAGTTCCCTAAAGTAGTCTTCAGCTCTTGTTTTGTATTATGCTGTTTTTCTTCCTTTCGTGACATGCATGATACTGAGCTCCCCGGAGGTTTTGTTTGATCATGGGTGCAAAGTTTGTACCTACCACATATTCTGGATTATCTCCTCCAATATACTGGATTTTATTGAGAATGAAAAGGAGACTGGATTTTTCTACAGAAGGCAATTTTTGTTTTTAAATCGGGAAATCTAGTTCAAGGCCCAAAGTGCAGGACACTGCCAGTGGTGATGAGTCAGAGAGCTGAGGTGAAGTGGGAAGTTGTGATTAAGTGATGGCAGCTTCTGGTTTTAAAAGCCTGAAGATTATAGGAGAATGGGGAGTTTTGAGGTTCTGGTAAAGAGCGAGTTAGAGTAGGACACTGTGCATTGAGTCTTGATCTCAACACAATGAGGATTATACAGAGGAGTAAGAATGTTTAGTGTAGCATATTTTATCACTTGAGGGGGTCGGAGAGGAGTTCCCCCTCCCCTTTTTTTTGCCTCTCCCAGGAGATTACATGGCTCTTGTGGGGTAGGAAATGTCTAACCCTGATGCCCCAGCTTTCATGAGTGTGGGGCAGGCATGATGGACCAGCTGATCTTTTCTTGCCAGTCATTTTCATATGTAAGTTTACAAAATCAGGAGGGAAATCTTCTGAGAAGTACGGAGTATAGTAATTGATAAAATAAAGACAATTTGTCAGTCCTGTATTATTGGAAGTACTGTATTAAAGTTAGGTGGGACAGCATATTGGACACTCAATTGCACCGTGTCCTAAAGACCCAGCTGCAAAAATCTTTAAGCTAAAATCTTTAAGCTAAAGGCTAATGTGGTAGTTGGACTAGTGCATTTTCAGAAGAAAGCATTTCAGCCCATTTCTTCCAACATATCAGACCAACCGTTCCTCCTTATTTAGCTTTAACAGGCAGTGAGGACCTTGGTTTAATGTCCCACATGAATGACAGCACCTCCTGATAACGCAATACTGCCTGATTACTGTACTGGGATGTCAATCCTGCTGATGGTGCAACCTTCCGAACCTGAGGTGGAAGTGCTACTAATGGAGCCAAGCTAACTGTGATTCCCACATCCCTCCCCCACTGCCAGCTATTCCCTCATAGCGAAGTGCATGCCTCCAATTGCCATTTCCCAACAAGGACGCAGTTGAGACTGAGAAACTCAGAAGCTGGTGACATTAAGCCTGCATTGAAGAGGCGCTGCCCTTCAATACTCCAGCATTCCGCCTTGCTGGTTAACATTCTAAAAGAGTTAAAGGAGTGACCAAAGAACATATGCCCAGGTATGTCCTGTCCACAAAAAGCAGATCAAATCCAATCCGGCCAATTACCGCCCCATCAGTCTACTCTCAATCATCAGCAAAGTGATGGAAGGTGTCGTCGACAGTGCTATCAAGCGGCACTTACTCACCAATAACCTGCTCACCGATGCTCAGTTTGGGTTCCGCCAGGACCACTCGGCTCCAGACCTCATTACAGCCTTGGTCCAAACATGGACAAAAGAGCTGAATTCCAGAGGTGAGGTGAGAGTGACTGCCCTTGACATCAAGGCAGCATTTGACCGAGTGTGGCACCAAGGAGCCCTAGTAAAATTGAAGTCAATGGGAATCAGGGGGAAAACTCTCCAGTGGCTGGAGTCATACCTAGCACAAAGGAAGATGGTAGTGGTTGTTGGAGGCCAATCATCTCAGCCCCAGGGCATTGCTGCAGGAGTTCCTCAGGGCAGTGTCCTAGGCCCAACCATCTTCAGCTGCTTCATCAATGACCTTCCCTCCATCATAAGGTCAGAAATGGGGATGTTCGCTGATGACTGCAGTGTTCAGTTCCATTCGCAACCCCTCAGATAATGAAGCAGTCCGAGCCCGCATGCAGCAAGACCTGGACAACATCCAGGCTTGGGCTGATAAGTGGCAAGTAACATTCGCGCCAGATAAGTGCCAGGCAATGACCATCTCCAACAAGAGAGAGTCTAACCACCTCCCCTTGACATTCAACGGCATTACCATCGCCGAATCCCCCACCATCAACATCCTGGGGGTCACCATTGACCAGAAACTTAACTGGACCAGCAATATAAATACTGTGGCTACGAGAGCAGGTCAGAGGCTGGGTATTCTGCGGCGAGTGACTCACCTGACTCCCCAAAGCCTTGCCACCATCTGCAAGGCACAAGTCAGGAGTGTGATGGAATACTCTCCACTTGCCTGGATGAGTGCAGCTCCAACAACACTCAAGAAGCTCGACACCATCCAAGATAAAGCAGCCCGCTTGATTGGCACCCCATCCACCACCCTAAACATTCACTCCCTTCACCACCGGCGCACTGTGGCTGCAGTGTGTACCATCCACAGGATGCACTGCAGCAACTCGCCAAGGCTTCTTCGACAGCACCTCCCAAACCCGCGACCTCTACCACCTAGAAGGACAAGAGCAGCAGGTACATGGGAACAACACCACCTGCATGTTCCCCTCCAAGTCACACACCATCCCGACTTGGAAATATATCGCCGTTCCTTCATTGTCGCTGGGTCAAAATCCTGGAACTCCCTTCCTAACAGCACTGTGGGAGAACCTTCACCACACGGACTGCTGCGGTTCAAGGCGGCGGCTCACCACCACCTTCTCGAGGGCAATTAGGGATGGGCAATAAATGCCGGCCTTGCCAGCGACGCCCACATCCCGTGAACGAATTAAAAAAAAAATATATATATTGCATCTCATAAGTGATGTATGGTGGGCACCAGGGTGTGCCAGCAGTTGGATGCGAGTTTGAAAGCCTTAATCACCCACATGGGGAGCTCTTGATCTTGACCTTGTCATCAGAAGGTGGAAGATGGAGGGAACTTGGAGGACAAACTAATCTGGGCTGCTTATGTGCACTCACTGACTGGAGAGGACTTTTTCAATGCATTTATATAACGCCTTGCTGCGTCCCTCAAACGTTTCAAAGCGCGTCACCTACAATGAATTGCTTTGAAGTTCAGCAATTGTTACATTGGCAAGGGCTGCAGTCATTTTGTGCACATCAAGATTCCACAAGCAGCAATGAGATGAATGACCAGTTAATCTGTTTTTGGTGGTGTTGGTTGAGGGAGGAATGTTGGCTTAAGACACTGGGAGAACTTACGATGACTCTTCGAATAGCGCCACGGGATCCTTAACGTCCACCCGAACCATCAGAACAAGCAAAGGTAACCTCAGTCCCATACCTCAATTGATGAGTTACACCTCCCCCAATGCAGTACTCCTTCAACACTGCGCTAGAGTGTCAGCCTAGGCTGTATGCTCAAGACTGGCTGCAGAATAGCACAATGGATGCCTGGGAGTAGGTCATCTGCTTTTAATTATAGCCAGGGAGTGGCACAAGGTGACCTTAAAAAAAGAGGAAGAAAAGCTTTATTTTTATTTAAAACAAAAGAGACCAGAGGAGAAAAATAATTTCTTATTCTTACAGCAGTGAACAAATCTCATTTGTTAAGTCACATGGGCCACAGCCGGCAGTCCTCTGACAGCAGCGTGGATCGTTTCATGTCGAAGGATGACTGCGTTGAGTCAGCAGATCTTGAAACCAAGGTGAGAGGTTTTTATGTTGTACTTCCTACGAAAGGGCGGTGGAAGCAAATTCAGTAGTAACTTTCAAAGGGAAATTGGATATATACTTGAAAAGAAAAACATTGCAGGGCTATGGGGAAAGACAAGGGGGAGTGGGACTATTGAAAAGATCTTTCAAAGAGCCGGCACAGGCACGATGGGCCGAATGGCGGCCTCCTGCGTTGTATGATTCTATTATATTCAAGGCTCAAAACTGCTCAGTCCCTTGTTTAAATGCAACTTGTGTCTTAATTGAATTGATTTCCATTAAAGGCGCCATTCAGTATCAGTACTGTGAATAAACTTTGACTTCTTTTGTACTTTCCAAAGTTAGACTATTTTGTTCTATGTATGGATCCCAGATTATACTTGTGTATGCAAATAGTCTGTTGATAGTATGCGAAATAGGTCAGATCACAACTGAAGCCTGACTTTGGTTTGCTAGTACAAGTGCTTTTATGTTGGTGTGGACAGCAACTGCATCCATGCTTTTGTTACCTCCAGACTTGACCATTCTAAAGCTCTCCTGGCTGGCCTCCCACCTTCCACCCTCCGAAAACATCAGCTCATCCAAAACTGTGCTACCCATTTCCAAACTTGCATCAAGTCCCGTTCACCCATTGCCCCTGTGAACACTGACCTACATTGCCTCCTAGTCCAGAAATGGCTCATAAGAACATAAGAAATAGGAGCAGGAGTAGGCCATACGGCCCCTCGAGCCTTCTCTGCCATTCAATAAGATCATGGCTGATCTTCGACCTCAACTCCACTTTCCCGCCTGATCCCCATATCCCTTAATTCCCTTCGAGTCCAAAAATCTATTAATCTCAGTCTTGAATATATTCAACGACTGAGCATCCACAGCCCTCTGGGGTAGAGAATTCCACATATTCACGACCCCTTGAGTGAAGAAGTTCCTCCTCATCTCAGTCCAAAATGTCCGACCCCTTATCCTGAGACTGTCCCCTAGTTCTAGACTCTCCAGCCAGTGGTACCATCCTGTCAAGTTCTCTGAGAATCTTATGTTTCAAATTAAATTAAATTATCATCCTTCTGTTCAAATCCCACCATGGTCTTGCCTCTCCCTTTCTTTGTAACCCTCTGAGATCTCTGCGTTCCTCCAATTCAGGCCTCTTGCGCCTCCCCCCTTTCCTTTGCCCCACCATTGTCGGCCATGCCTTCAGTTGTCTTAAGTTCTGGAATCCCCTCCACCTCTCTTCCTCCTCCTTTAAGACACTCCATAAAACCTGCCTCTTTTGGTCAGATAGAAAATAGGAACAGGAGTAGGCCATTTGGCCCTTCGAGCCTGCTCCACCATTGAATATGATTATGGCTGATCCTCTATCTCAATACCATATTCCCGCTCTCTCCCCATACCCCTTGATGCCTTTTGTGTCTAGAAATCTATCTAGCTCCTTCTTAAATATATTCAGTGACATGGCCTCCACAGCCTTCTGTGGCAGAGAATTCCACAGGTTCACCACCCTCTGAGTGAAGAAATTTCTCCTCATCTCAGTCCTAAATGTCCTACCCCATATCCTGAGACTGTGACCCCTCGTTCAGGATCCCCCAGCCAGGGGAAACATCCTCCCTGCATCCAGTCTGTCCAGTCCTGTCAGAATTGTATGTTTCAAATGAGATCCCCTCTCATTCTTCTAAACTCGAGCGAATACAGGCTGAGTCAACCCAATCATTCCTCATATGACAGTCCTGCCATCCCAGGAACCAGTCTGGTGAACCTTCGC
Source organism: Heptranchias perlo (assembly GCF_035084215.1). Taxonomy (NCBI): domain Eukaryota; kingdom Metazoa; phylum Chordata; class Chondrichthyes; order Hexanchiformes; family Hexanchidae; genus Heptranchias; species Heptranchias perlo. The sequence continues at coordinate 8,404,753 of NC_090328.1, forward strand.
TGCATCCCCTGTATGGCAAGTATATCCTTTTATTAGGTAAGGATATCCTGTCACCTGTCTTAATATCGCCTTATGTGGCTCGGTGTCAAATTTTGTCTGATGATGCTCCCGTGAAGCGACTTGGGTCATTTTACTAGATTAAAGGCGCTATATAAATGCAAGTTGTTGTTGCATGGCTCTCCAGCCACCAACTGGAAGTACGAAGGAGCCGACCACCTTTGTTCCTGAGTCTTGTGACCTGTTCTTGGATCTACTATCCCTGTTTCTGGCCTGCTAAAGGTGTGGAGCAGGTGTAGTGTGTCATAAGTCGGTCATATCAGAGCTGCCCAGTAAAAATGCTTGGATCCAAATGGAAACCTTCACAACAACATTAATTTTTTTGCGCATTCACACAGTATAATCCAATTGGCCTCTTTACAGAGAGCAGTGCTGGATGAGAAAATAATGGGTTTTATTATAGCAACAAATTTAAGCAGTTGTAAAAGCTGCACACACTCGAAATGGGTCGAGGCTCAAATGTAAACCCCTAATAGGTTTTCTGGAGCCATCAATTCGGAGGCTGAGCGGTAGGAACTAGATGGGCTTGCAGCCCCACCTGTTGCCTTCTGCCTGCTGCCCACTCTCCCACTCTCCCAGTGTGCAAGGGAAAAAGTCGCACTGGATATATATATTTGATAAATGAATGTAGGGAGACTGTGGATTTGCCCACTTGATGTCAACAGGCCAACCAAATGAGGTTGAGCAAGCTCACCCTTGTGGGTTTGTTTGCTAAGCTTGACGGTGGTAATAGTTCTCAGTATAAATGAGGCACATAATGAGGTGTTATCAATGCATAATGTGGTACATTGTTGACTGTTTTATTTTGAGATGTGATGGTGAATCCATATAAAACCTTAGTACGGCCATAGTTGGAGGACTGTGTGCAGTTTTGGGCTCCTCATCTATACGAAAGATGTTGATGCAATAGAGAGGGTACAGCACAGATTCACTCGGAAGCTGCCTGGAAATAAAAATATGAAGAAAGATCTAAAAAAAAGGCTATTTTTGTTAGGACAGAGCATTTATTCAAAGGTGATTTGATACAGGTGTCTAGAATTATGAAAGGGTAGGATGGAGTAAATGGAAACAGACTGTTTCCAGTGATTGAAGGAGGCCTAGAACCAGGGGACATAAATATAAGATTAAATGTAAGAGATATACTACAGAGAGCAGGAGACAACTTTCTACTAAGGGGGCTGTAAGGCTGTGGAATGCACTACCAGAGAAAGTGACGCAACATGACCCTTTGTCCGAACTGGCCATCGACCTGAAACGTTAACTCTGTTTCTTCCTCTACAGATGCTACCCTACTTGCTGAGTATTTCCAGCATTTTCTGTTTTTATTTCAGATTTCCGGCATCTTGTATTCCAGTTTTTTGCTTTTGATTTAAGAATAGGTTAGTTGGTTGATGTCACCCACCTAGGGACACAACTGCCTGAACAACCTGCTATTTTTATGTTGATAGGGTGTGATGAAGTAAGATGGGGGGAGGCTCGTGTGGAGCACAAACACTGGCGTGGACTTGTTGGGCCGAATGACCTGTTTCTGTGCTGTAAACTCTATGAAAGGGGAATATAGCGATATTGGAACAGAGTGGGCATGTATAGACTTGTTAGGCTGAATGACCTGTTTGCATTTTGTGATCTGTCTCATGAAGAAATGTGTTTGTACAAATCCTATTCTGTTAGTTTTCTGACTGCCATTGCCAGTGTGAAGTTCCCATGACCGCTGAGGACCATCCACATTATACTCCATCTGCCATGTATTTGAGGACCATGCCTAACAATGCGTGGTCTTTTACCACTTCCAGTTTGGTTTTGTACATTGGTGCAGCAATTACAACACATTTTTAGACTTTCATAGTTCTCACCTATTCAAGAGTTGATATCGTTTCCAGCGTTTAAATTTTGACAGACTTGTGCCAATTCCAGTGTTCTAGCTGCGCGATAGTAGCAAATTTTTCATTTTAGAACCTAAGTCCAGCAAACCTGGAAACACAGAAATTTCAGCACAGAAGGTCGATATTTGGCCCATTGTGCCCGTCCCGGTGCTCACTCCCTGTCTGCCGCTAAGGACCCTAATGCCGTTTCCCTGCTGTTCTTCCCCACCCATTGCTATTTTACTTCCAAGTGCTCAATCATTTTTTAAAAACAATTGGATATTGCATTGGAGTGTGTTGGGGGGATATAGAATGTTTATAGGTGAATGCAATAACGTGGGCTGAATGACCGTCCTCATAATCTTATGATCTTGTTACTGGTGCCTGTGTTTCAATAATATTCATATTATCTCGCATTATCCTGTGGGAGAACTCTAACATGGGCCTAACATACAAAATAGGAGCAGGAGTAGGCCATTCAGCCCTTCGAGCCTGCTCCACCATTGAATTGATCATGGCTGATCCTCCATCTCCATACCATATTCCCGCTCTCTCCCCATACCCCTTGATGCCTTTTGTGTCTAGAAATCTATCTAGCTCCTTCTTAAATATATTCAGTGACTTGGCCTCCACAGCCTTCTGTGGTAGAGAATTCCACAAGTTCACCACCACCTAAGTGAAGAAATTTCTCCTCATCTCAGTCCTAAATGTCCTACCCCGTATCCTGAGACTGTGACCCCTTGTTCTGGACCCCCCAGCCTGGGGAAACATCCTCCCGGCATCCAGTCTGTCTAGCCCTGTCAGAATTTTATGCTTCAATGAGATCCTCTCTCATTCTTCTAAACTCGAGTGAATACAGGCCGAGTCGACCCAATCTCTCCTCATACGACAGTCCTGCCATCCCAGGAATTAGTCTGGTGAACCTTCGCTGCACTCCCTCGTTGGCAAGTATATCCTTTCTTAGGTAAGGAGACCAAAACTGCACACAATACTCCAGGTGTGATCTCACCAAGGCCCTGTATAACTGCAGTAAGACATCCTTGCTCCTGTACTCAAATCCTATTGCAATGAAGGCCAACATACCATTTGCCTTCCTAACTGCTTACTGCACCTGCATGTTTGCTTTCAGTGACTGGTGTACAAGGGCACCCAGGTCCCTTTGTACATCAACATTTCCCAATCTATCACCATTTAAATAATACTCTGCCTTTTTGTTTTTCCTACCGAAGTGAATAACTTCACATTTATCCACATTATACTGCATCTGCCATGTATTTACCCACTCACTCAACTTCTTTAAATCGCCTTGAAGCCTCTTTGGATCGTGAGTTGTGAGGAGGATGCAATCTAGTTTTGTGTCGTCAGCAAACTTGGAAATATTACATTTGGTTCCCTCATCCAAATCATTGATATATATTGTGAATAGCTGGGGCCCAAGCACTGATCCCTGTGGTACCCCACTCGTCACTGCCTGCCACCCCGAAAAGGACCCATTTATTCCTACTCTCTGTTTCCTGTCTGTTAACCAATTTTCAATCCATGCCAGTATATTACCCCCAATCCCGTGTGCTTTAATTTTGCACACTAACCTCTTACGTGGGACTTTATCAAAGGCCTCCTGAAAATCCAAATAAACCACATCCACTGGTTCTCCCTTATCTATTCTACCAGTTACATCCTCAAAAAACTCAGTCTGTTTGTCAAACATGATTTCCCTTTCATAAATCCATGTTGACTTTGTCTAATCTCGCTGATATTTTCTAAGTGTTCTGTTACCACATCCTTTATAATAGACTCCAGCATTTTCCCTACTACTGATGTTTGGCTGACTGGTCTGTAGTTCCCTGTTTTCTCTCTCCCTTTTTTAAATAGTGCGGTTACATTTGCCACTCTCCGATCTGCAGGAACTGTTCCATAATCTATAGAATTTTGGAAGATGACAACTAATGCATCCACTATTTCCACTACTACCTCTTTTAGTACTCTGGGATGCAGATTATCAAGCCCTGGGGATTTATCTGCTTTCAGTCCCATTAATTTCTCCCGCACTATTGTTTTACTAATACTAATTTCCTTCAATTCCTCCTTCTCACTCGTCCCTTGGTTCCCTAGCATTTCTGGGAAATTATTTGTGTCCTCTTTTGTGAAGACAGAACCAAAGTATTTGTTTAATTGCTCTGCCATTTCCTTGTTCTCCATTATACATTCTCCTGTTTCTGACTAAGGGATCTACATTTTGTCTTCACTAATCTTTTTCTTTTTACATATTTGAAGCTTTTATAGTCCACTTTTACGTTCCTTGCAAGTTTATTCTCATTCTATTTTTCCCCTCTTAATCAATCTCTTGGTCCTTTTTTTGCTGAATTCTAAACTGCTCCCAGTCCTCAGGCTTGCTACTTTTTCTGGCAACTTTATATGACTCCTCTTTGGATCTAATACTATCCTTTTTCTTTTGTTAGCCGTGGTTGGGCCGCTTTTCCTTTTGTGTTTTTGAGCCAGAACGGAATGTATAATTGTTGCAATTCATGCATTCGTTCCTTATTTGAAAAAATTTTGGGCCAAATCTAATCATTATTACTCTGCCCTGCCTCATGGGTGTGTTCTCCTGGCAGGAAAGATTTGAACCCCCTCCCCTTTGTTGACAGCATTGTATAATTGTAATATATTTATTAATGTGGAGCCAACTCTTGAATTGCTTTACTCAGCGATTATACTTTTTGAAGTTCGGTTACAGTTATGTAGACAAGCGTGACAACATTCTATGCAACTAATGTCTTGCGAGCAGCAATGAAATGAACAGCTGGTCAATTGTTTTTTTTTTGGGTGGTGTTGGTTGAGGGAGGAATGTTGGCCAGGGCACTGGAAGAATTCTATACTGATATTTTAGAATGGTTAACATCTGTTGGAACAGATAGAAAGGACTTCCATGGGCCTTACTGCTGCCCTAGCTGAGATTGGCTAAGGCAGCACCAACATTGGACCCCTCCAATCCAAATGGCTCAGCTACTCGCTACCGTTACCAGCTGAGTGACCAGAAAGCACTACTGGTAGAATATCTCCTGGCACAATGAGCTTTAGGGAAAGCTAAGAGTTTGATTGCATCAGTACAAAAATTGTACGTGTCTATTTTTGTCTAAAAACAGCCTTGCCGGATAAAGGGAGACATTGGGCATTATACGGATGAGAATGCTGCCCCTCTGGTCCATTGTGTGCGTCTCCTTAGCGCATCTTTTCTTTTAACGGGACAGAAGAATGGTAAGCAACATAGTTTGGATTGCTTGAACATTCACCTTTTTGTTTTTACGATGGAATATTATCCTTCACGCAGGGCTTTGCTTTGATACAGGTCTCATCCCTGACCGAGAGGTGAGGGTCAGTGTCAAAGCGCTGGCGGTGAGTTGTGTTGGAGCTGCCATTGGACTTCATCCTGAAGCTTTCTTCAATAAAATGTACAGGACCCCGCTTGAAGTTTTAGAGATTCAAGGTAATAGAAAGTACTGAAATGTTTCTAACAGTGATTCTTGGAAGTACTTATTACAACAACAGTTCATTGTTTTTTTTTTCTGTCTTGTGGGGCCCCTTGTGAATATTGAATGACAGTGCTTTCATTGCAGAATTGGTGTATCAGTTATGTATTACAAATGGCGAACGATCACTTCCTCCCCTCCACCTCCCCTTCCCACTCCTTGCGGAACAGGCTCGAGGGGCTGAATAGCCTACTCCTGTTCCTATGTTTCTCCAACTTCATCTCGCGCTCTCCTCTCTTTTCCACCCCTCCCCCCCCCCCCCCCCCGTCCCCCCCCCCGTCCTCCATCTCACCTATTCTTCCCCACCCACCTGCTCCTCTTCCATTCCCCCCCCCCCCCCCCCCCCCCCCCCCAGTAATGTGGTTATGTGAGACTTGTGGTAGACTATGTCTGTTGTGTACTATCCTGCATAGTCGTCGACGCACCCATCTACTGTGAACTTACACCCCCTTGGCCTCGATTATGAGGGACATTCTTGACGTATGTTGCGCCCAGCTCTCTGTGGATCGAAATCTGAAAACCCCCGGATTCCCCTTTGTGGACCGGTTTAAAATAGGCAATGGGAAACATGCCCGAATGTCCTGCAAGTCATTGGTTATTTGAAAGTAAAACTTGTTAAAGAATATTGAATATTCTGGTTCAGATATTTATTGCTCCTGGTTATTGCTGTTTTTAGAAAAATGTTAACCACAATTTATTGTGTAGTGGTAGGGCGAAAAAAGAACTGCAATTGATGAAAATCTGAAATTAAAGCATCAAATGCTAGAAATGCACAGCAGGTCTGAAGGAGAAAAGACAGGCTAACGTGGGTAGGGAATGGTCTTTATCCAAATCATCCCTGTGGTGTATTTCCAGAATGTTCTGTTTATGTTGAAGGTGCAGCAGCCACTGAGGTAATTCTTGAATGCACTCAAAATACAGACTCCGAATCCACCAGCGTGTAACTCTAAAGTGGGACGTGAGCACTGTCACAGTGGTGGAGTGATCTGATGCAAAGGCATTCTAAATGAAAAAGAGTGTGAGAAAGTGTACTCAATTTTCATCAAGCAAAGGATCTGCTTTGAAGTCAGAATAGATGAAGGGTGCATAACCTAAAATGTCACGGCCTGACTTTTAAAAAAAAATGTATTCATTCTTGGGATGTGGGCGTCGCTGGCAAGGCCGGCATTTATTGTGAATCCCTAGTTGCCCTGAGAAGGTGGCGATGGGCCTTACTCTTGAACTGAAGCCGTTTTTGACAACTGAGCGCAGTTAAGAGTCAACCACGTTGGTGTGGGACAGGAGTCACATACAGGCCAGACCGGGTAAGGACAGCAGGTTTCCTTCCCTAAAGGACATTAGTGAACCAGTTGTTTTTTTTATGTAACAGTCCGACAGCTTCATGGTCACTTTTTTTTACTGATACGCACCTGATTTTTAAAAAAAATCTGATTTTACCCTGAATTCAAGTTCTCAAACTGCCATGGTGGAACTTGAACTCACGTTCTCTGGATTACTAGTCCAGTAACACAAACCACTACACTGCACAGGCTTAAAGATGCTGACTGCCGACTTGCTGTGTATTTCTCGCATTTTGGTTTATATTTCAGATTTGCAGCATTTGCAGATTTTCCTTTTGAGAAACTTGAGTGAAAGAGTTATTGATTTTCTTTTTTTCATTCCCCAGAGGAGCAGTGCATATCAGATATTTTGAAGTATGTCGACCATGGAGATCCACAGATAAGAGGTGCCACTGCCCTGCTCTGTTCAACGTTCATTCACTCGGTTCTGACCAAGACTCGGTTTAATCCAGAAAGTTGGCTCGCCACTGTACGAGGCGCTACAGGTAAATGGGCAATATTCCTTTGATTTTAATTCTGTCTGGGCCTACCTTCATGGATATTCCCAGTCCCCAGGCTGCTAGAAATATCGTAGCGCAAGGTCTGTCTCATTCGCCTTCTACCATCCTGGTAGTCACTTGATCCAACGATAATGGAGTTGTTGACTATAATCACAGCAATCAATCTTTATCAATTGGCCTACAGCAGACCGAGACATGAGGGGAGGAAAACCCTCGGTGGTGGAGAGCTTTGGGAACCATAGTTCCAAAGTCACCTTTTCCTCCCAAACAGTCTACATTTATCACACGCTATGAGGGAGAAAGAAATAGAAGGATGTGTTGATAGGGTGAGATGAAGTAGGGATGGGAGGAAGCTCATATGGAGCATAAGCACCAGCATGGACCAGTTGGGACAAATGGCCTGTTTCTGTGCTGTATGTTCTATGTAATTTTATGTGAATTAAATTCTGCTTGACATTGTAGCTTGTTATTCTAAGATATAAAGTTAGAAGTTTTATTCCTTTTTCAATGAAGTGTTCAAAGTAATACACTGGAACTGTTTTACTGGGAAGCCTGATTTACTGGTGAAATCAAAAACAATCTGAGCCTTAGCTAACTGGAAATATGAGGGTCAGTATGGGAATGTCTTGCCAATGAAGGCAACTGGTCAGGGATGAGTAATTTAGCATACTGGGTTACAACCTTCTTTCATATCACACACTTGTTTTTCCCCACCCCCACCCCCACGGCATTGTGTGCATCCAGCGCACGTGGCGCCTTGGTTACTGCCTCTGTCAGGTCACATCTGTTGTGTTTTGTGGTACAATGGTAATTCTTAAATGGCATAATCGTCCTGTTCATTCACACCAACACAGAGTAATGGTGTCTGTTGCATTCTTACTGGTGGCAACATGTTCCCAGATGTTGCAAAGCTAACATCAGGAATGCACTAACAACTTGCATTTATACAGCGCCTTTTAAAGTAGTAAAAAGTCCTAAGGCACTTCACAGGAGTGATTATCAAACTAAGGGTGGACGTATGAGGAGAGGTTGAGTGGATTGGGACTCTACTCATTGGAGTTCAGAAGAATGAGAGGCGATCTTATTGAAACATATAAGATTGTGAAGGGGCTTGATCGGGTGGATGCGGTAAGGATGTTCCCAAGGATGGGTGAAACTAGAACTAGGGGGCATAATCTTAGAATAAGGGGCTGCTCTTTCAAAACTGAGATGAGGAGAAACTTCTTCACTCAGAGGGTAGTAGGTCTGTGGAATTTGCTGCCCCAGGAAGCTGTGGAAGCTACATCATTTAAAACAGTTTTAAAACAGAAATAGACAGTTTCCTAGAAGTAAAGGGAATTAGGGGTTACGGGGAGCGGGCAGGAAATTGGACATGAATTTAGATTTGAGGTTAGGATCAGATCAGCCATGATCTTATTGAATGGCGGAGCAGGCTCAAGGGGCCGAATGGCCTACTCCTGCTCCTATTTCTTATGTTCTTAAATTTGACACCTGAGCCACATAAGGAGATATTAGGACAGGTGACCAAAAGCTTGGTCAAAGAGGTAAGTTTTAAGGAGAGTCTTAAAGGAGGAGAGAGGTAGAAGTTTAGGGAGGGAATTCCAGATGAAAATCCGGGATGCGCAGAGGAGGTTAGAGGTTAGAGATAGGGAAGGGTGAGACCGTGGAGGGATTTTAAAACATGGATGAGGGGTTTAGGTCAATTTGCATTGCACTCATGATTCTCAAAGAATCCGAATGCAGTGTTCAAGTGGGAATCTTAAAGAAGTGTCGAAGCAGAACTGAAGGAGAAGTGACTGCTTTGGTGCTACCTCGAGACACCTTGCTTCATTGTTGCATCTGGACTCCCTTTGAGAATCGAGTATGCTGCCAGTGCTGCTTGCCAGTTCTTCAAATGTTTCACCGCATAGGGTTAGCAGAGGCCAGGGAGCAAGAGGCCTTAGTCAGAGAATGAGTTGACTGGGAAAGTGGGAAAACATGAGGCTCCAAAGAGGGAGATTTTAAAAAAAAAAGTTAAGGATAGAAGATGAAATACATCAGGGTAGTAGGGCTGGAGGAGGTTAGAGATAGGGAAGGGTGAGACCGTTTGTGTCTACAAATTCCTTCATAGCCTTCATTCCTCTATACCTGCCACCCCCTCCAGCCCTGTGACCTTGGTCCTCCACAGTTCCAACTCTGGTCTGTTGAACATCCCGCCTCCCGCTGCTCTGCTTTTGGTGGCAGAGACTTTAGCCACCTTGGAGATTGCTGCCTATACCCCTCCGCCTTATTACATCTTCCCCACCATCAAAAGCCTCCTTTTAAAACTCACCTCGTCAGCCAGTCTAAGTTGCCTCCCCTAATTTTTCTCTTACCCCGCCTGAGTCCAGCCCTAAGCTGTCAAGCGCCTTGGATTGTTTTACCATGTAAAAGGCTCAATATATAAATGCACGTTGTTGCAGCATTCTTTCCTTGAGCGAGTGGTTAGAATGTGGAACTCACAACCACATGGAGTGGTTGAGGTAACTAACATTGATGCATTTAAGGGGAAGCTAGATAACTACATGAGGGAGAAAGGAATAGAAGGATATGCTGATAGGGTTAGATGAAGAGGGGTTGGAGGAGGCTTGTATGGAGCATAGACCAGTTGGGCCAAATGGCCTGTCTCTGCGGTAAGCTCTACGTAACTATGAACGTGTCGGTAAGAGGCCTGTTCCTTATCCGTTCTTTTCAGGATATGATGTCTTTTTGGAGGACTGTGTGCCTTTACTTCAAAAAACACTGAAGGATAAATCGTCTGTAACTTGCAAACTGGCTTGTGCTGCAGTCCGGGTAAGTCTCCCTATTCTTGAAACCGAAAAAAAATAGTATCTATCCTTCATTTGCTGACTTTTAGGATGTTCGTAAATACTAATCTTGTTTTCGTAAACATTTTGTAAGGTGTTCTTACATTGTAAAGTTTTGTGAGCTTGGCTGGGGAGTGGAGGAGCTTGACTGGGGAGGGGCTGGAGTGGAGGAGCTTGACTGGGGAGGGGCTGGAGTGGAGGAGCTTGACTGGGGAGGGGCTGGAGTGGAGGAGCTTGACTGGGGAGGGGCTGGAGTGGAGGAGCTTGACTGGGGAGGGGCTGGAGTGGAGGAGCTTGACTGGGGAGGGGCTGGAGTGGAGGAGCTTGACTGGGGAGGGGCTGGAGTGGAGGAGCTTGACTGGGGAGGGGCTGGAGTGGAGGAGCTTGGCTGGGGAGGGGCTGGAGTGGAGGAGCTTGGCTGGGGAGGGGCTGGAGTGGAGGAGCTTGGCTGGGGAGGGGCTGGAGTGGAGGAGCTTGGCTGGGGAGGGGCTGGAGTGGAGGAGCTTGGCTGGGGAGGGGCTGGAGTGGAGGAGCTTGGCTGGGGAGGGGCTGGAGTGGAGGAGCTTGGCTGGGGAGGGGCTGGAGTGGAGGAGCTTGGCTGGGGAGGGGCTGGAGTGGAGGAGCTTGGCTGGGGAGGGGCTGGAGTGGAGGAGCTTGGCTGGGGAGGGGCTGGAGTGGAGGAGCTTGGCTGGGGAGGGGCTGGAGTGGAGGAGCTTGGCTGGGGAGGGGCTGGAGTGGAGGAGCTTGGCTGGGGAGGGGCTGGAGTGGAGGAGCTTGGCTGGGGAGGGGCTGGAGTGGAGGAGCTTGGCTGGGGAGGGGCTGGAGTGGAGGAGCTTGGCTGGGGAGGGGCTGGAGTGGAGGAGCTTGGCTGGGGAGGGGCTGGAGTGGAGGAGCTTGGCTGGGGAGGGGCTGGAGTGGAGGAGCTTGGCTGGGGAGGGGCTGGAGTGGAGGAGTTTGGCTGGGGAGGGGCTGGAGTGGAAGAGCTTGGCTGGACTGGAGGGGCTGGACTGGAGGGGGGCTGGCAGTTGATTGTGGTGTGCAGATCTTCAGCTTTGCAACCTGGATGTTGTCAGTGTGTGTCGGCAAGTGTGGCAGTTGTTTATGTATAGCAAGATCCCACAAGCAACAACGAGATGAATGATCAGTTAATCTGCTTTTGGTGGCGTTCGTTGAGGGAGCAATGTTGGCTGGGGCACCAGGAGAATTGTTGTTCTTTGAATAGTGCCAAGGGATTTAAAACTCGTGCCTTTTCCTTTTGATTCACGTCAGCCCAGGTTACGCCTGAAGTACCAGCGTGGGGCTTGAACCCACAATCTCCTGAAGCAGAGTCCAGAGTGTTGTCAGCCGTGGCTCAGGTGACACTCCCAAAGCAATCAGGTGGCAATCCACAGAGAGCACTCACCCACCTGTTTTATAATACTAAGGCTGTTAATCTCAGCAGCATCGGTTTAGGAAGGAAGGCTGCTGCTGCTGGGTTGCTTCATTCAGTGGGCAGATGTGCCTCCTGGTGGGTCATCCAAAGAACTGCAACTGTGGCATCCTGAGGCCAAGATTTGAATATGGCTGTGTTTAGTGACCCCACCTGGTGTAATTAACAAGATCTATAGTTGCGCCGCCAATGAAGTGGGAGGACAATAATCACCCAACACTTAGCCTGGAAAGTGTGCTTTAATGCAGCCAACACTACCGAGTGGGACTGTACAAGGGGGCCCTTCCATTACAATTCTGTGGGATGTTAACTGTAACCCAGCACTTGCCAAAGCCTTCGGGAGAGATGGTGAGAAACCCCCTCCGTGTGCAGAGTGAGAATAAAATAAGGCTGCCTTTATTGAAGTTCTCTGCTGAAGTTCGCTACACGGCTGAAGTGCAGAATTCAACAATGTATCGCGCTTCAACGCAGCACAGCACTAACACTCGGGCCGGGCTCGAGTGACTGAGCGATGTCACGCTCCCCGTGTCTGCATCGGCCTGGCGGCAGTGTTAATGTTCATTCCGTTTGAATATACACACCTGACGGCTAATTTCCACCCGTGCTTCTGGTGGAAAGCCTCACCCTCCGAGAATGCATGTTGGAAATTCGGGCGTGCAGTGTCCACGATTTCATAGAATCGTAGCAATTTACGGCATGGAAGGAGGCCATTCGGCCCTTCGTATCCTTGCCTGCCGAAAAAGAGCTATCCAGCCTAATCCCATTTTCCAGCTCTTGGTCTGTAGCCTTGTAGGTCACAGCATTTCAAATGCACATCCAGGTACTTTTTAAATGAGTTGAGGGTTTCTGCCTCTACCACCCTTTCAGGCAGTGCGTTCCAGACCCCCACCACCCTCTGGGTGAAAATATTTCTTCTCAGCTCCCCTCTAATCCTCCTACCAATTGCTTTAAACCTATGCTCCCTGGTTATTGACCGCTCTGCTAAGGGAAATATGTCCTTCCTATCCATTCCATCCAGGCCCCTTATAATTTTATACACCATTTAAGATAATGGTCGATTTTTTTTTTTCAAATGATGGGAATCTCATGGACCGTGTGTAGCTGGATTTCCAATAAGCGCTCTCGGCGGCCTACAGGCAGCAAGAAGTTCATAAAACTGCCCCTGTGGTGTGACCAGCACTGTGACTCTTGTATCATTTGGAAAGTGAGGGGTTAGTTGTGTGACGCTGCAGCCTGTGACACTTCTCAATGCAACACGTGCTTGGGTAAATGGCCGCGTCTGAATTTTTTTTGTGTGTGTGTGTGTCGTTTAGATTTTACATTGGATTTACCGAGTACAGCTATTTTCATCTGGTTTCCTTCTCTTCTCCCCCAGCACTGCATCACGAGCCTGTGCAACAGCAGCTACAGTGAGCTGGGTTTGCAGCTCACCATTGACCTCTTGACCTTGAAGAATAACTCTTACTGGCTAGTGAGGACTGAGCTGTTAGAAACTCTGGCAGAGATGGACTTCAGGTAAGCTCACTGCCTTCGGTGGGTGGAAGCAATGCAGGCTGTTTTAAATTGATCGAAGATAGGATCTAGTAAGCGTCTGACAAACTTAATAGGGTTCTTTGAGGCATTAATTGCGTCTTGATAGAGAAAATGCAATGGATGTTATGTATATGGATTTTCAAAAGGCAATTTGATAAGGTGCTGCATAGGGGGCTTGGGAACATGGGAACAGGAATAGGCCATTCAGCCCCTTGAGCCTGTTGTGCCATTCAATTAGGTAGCTGATCTTTTGCTTAACTCCATCTACCTGCCTTGGTTCCATATCCATTAATACCCTAGCAATCTCAGTTTTCAAATTTTCAAATGACTCACAGTCTCAACAGATATTTGGGGGAGAGAATTCCAGATTTCCACTACCCTTTGTGTGAAGTGTTTCCTAAAATCACCCCTGAAACGACCTAGCTCTAATTGTAAGGTTATGCCCCCTTGAGGAAATAGTTTCTCTCTATCTACCCTATCAAATCCTTTAATCATCTTAAACACCTCAATTAGATCACCCCTTAATCTTCTATACTCAAGGGAATACAAGCCTAATCCATGCAACCTGGCCTCCTAATTTAACCCTTTTAGCCCCAGTATCATTCTGGTTGTTAAATTAAGACACGGGTATGAAAGGGAGTGTGGCAAAATAGATAGGGAGTTGGTTAAAGGATAGCAAACAGAATGGTGGTTAATGGATGTTTTTCAGTTTGGAGGAATGTGAACATTGGTGTCCTTAACGGGACTAATAATCCAAAGGCTTGGACTAGTAATCCAGAGAAGCGAGTGCACATCCCACCGTCGCAGTTTGCGAATGTGAATTCAGTTGATGTACTCGTCATCCCAGAGTTTGTTTAAAAGTGACCACGAAGCTGTTGGGTGTCATAAAAACCCAACTGGTTCACTAATGTCCTTTTGAGGAAGGAAGCCTGCCGTCCTTACTCGGTCGGACCTGTATATGACTCCAGTCCCACACCAATGTGGTTGACTCTTAACTTCCCTCTGAAGTGGCCTAGCAAGCCACTCAGAATAAGAATCAAACCATTGTTTTATCGTCTGTTAAGCTTAAGTTTTGGAAGGATAGCAAGACAATGGAGAAATTGCAAAATAAATTCACTAAGTTCATCCCAGGGATGAGATGCTTTAGTTATGAAGAGAGACTAGAGACACAAGGTCTCTTGTGTGTCACCCTTGGTTAAGTTATAGCACTCCTGTCTCAGTCAGGAGGTCATGGGTTCAACCCCCACTCAGGACTTGAGCACATAATCTAGGCCGACACTTTAACAATGCAGCACTCCTTCGGTGCTGCACTGGAGGTGCCGTCTTTTGGATGAGACGTTAAACCAAGGCCCCATCTGTCCCCCTCAGGTGGATATAAAAGATCCCGCGGCACTATTCGAAGAAGAGCTGGGGAGTTCTCCCCGAGGTCCTGGCCAACATCATTAAAATAAATTATCTGGTAATTAACACATTGCTGTTAGTGGGACCTTGCTGTGCGCAAATTATGTGCTGCGTTTCTCTACATTACAATAGTGACTACACTTCAAAAGTACTTTATTGGCTGTAAAGAGGATTAGGACATCCTGAGGTTGTGTAAGGTGCTGTTATAAATGTAAGTTCTTTATTCAAAAGCGAGTTAAGAGGAGATTTAATAGGGGAATTTAAAATTGAGAGATTTTGATAAAAGTAAATTGGCAAAAACTATTTCCACTGGTTAGTGAGTAGGTAACTAGAGGGCTTAAATTTAAGATCACTAAGAATGAAGGGAGAGGTTAGGAGAGATTTTTTTACATGATGGGTTTTAGGATGGAATACCCTACCAGAGGCAGTGGTGGAAGCGGAATCTATAATCGCTTTTTAAACAAAAAGTGAATAAATGCATGAAAAAGAAAAATGTAAAAGGGTATGGAGAAAGAGGGGAATGGAAATTAAGTGGATAGCTCTTTCGGAGAACTGCCACATGTGATGGGCTGATTGCCCCCCTTCTGTAAAATTCTACGATGCTAAACAGTAGGAAAAGAAAGGAAAGCTTTGAATTTATATAGTACCTTATCACAGTTGTCAGAGATGTTTCAAGTGCTTCCCATGCAGTGAATTACTTTGATGTGCGGTGACTTATGTAGAAAGGAAAGAAAGAACTTGCATTTCTATATAATGCCTATCACGACCTCGGGACTTCCCAAAGCGCTTTACAGCCAATGAGATATTTTTGAAGTGTAGTCACTGTTGTAATGTAGGAAACATGGCAGCCAATTTGCGCACAGCAAGGTCCCACAAAAGCAATGAGATCGCGACCAGATAATCTGTTTTTTGTTGTCGATTTGAGGGATAAATGTTGGCCAGGACACCGGGGAGAGCTCCCCTGCTCTTCTCCGAAATAGTGGCCATGGGATCATTTATGTCCACCTGAGAGGGCAGACAGGGCCTCGGTTTATCATCTCATCCGAAAGACGGCGCCTTCGACAGTGCAGCCCTCCCTCAGTAGGGCACTGAAGTGTGAGCCTAGATTGTGGTCAAGTCTCTGGAGTGGGACTTGAACCTACAATCTTCTGACTCAGAGGTGAGAGTGCTACCCACTGAGCCATGGCTGACATTATATAGCACTCTTTTTGTGTGTAGCTGGATCTTGCAATCATCAGGGAGATGAATGACCAGTCATCTATTTTTGATAGTGTTGGTTGTGGGAAGAATGTTAGCCAGGACACTGGGAGAACTCCCTCTTAAAATAGTTTCAAGGGATCTTCAGTGTCCACCTGGGGCAGAGGGGGGGCCTCGGTTTATCGTCATACCTGAAAGACGTCACCTCCGACACTGCGGCATTCCTTCAGTATTGTACCGAAGGGTCCACCTAAGTTATGTCCTTAAGTCTTGGAGTGGGGTTTGACCAAGAGCTTGGTGGGAGATGTATGTTTTAAGGGGCGTCTTAAAGGAAGAGAGGCGGAGAGATTTAGGGAGGCAATTCCAGAGGTCAGGACCCGGACAGCCGAAGGCACGGCCGCCATTGGTGCAACGATTAAAATCGGGGATGCGTGAGAGGCCAGAATTCGAGGAGCACAAAGTTCTCTGGTTGTGGGGCTCGTGGAGGTTAGAGAGAAAGGGAGGGGCGAGGCTATGGAGAGATTTTAACACGAGGATGAGAATTTTAAAACCAAGGCATTTATATGCTATAAATGCCATTCTACCTTTACTAATAGGGGAAAATCAAAACATCTGTTATTTTGTCCTTGCGTTTCTTTAAACTGAGCAGTGATGCAGCCTTTGTTCCTCAGGTTAGCAGGCTTCTTGGAGAGGAAAACAGTAGAACTTCACAGGGGTCAACATCACTACACTGGGGTAAGTTTACCACAACCTTTTCTTGTAAGCAGCGCTCTGACGGGCTTATTGTATTCATACAGCTTGCTGTCCTATGGTTTTTATTTGGAGTATCATGGTTAGGTTTTTAAACTCCCATATCCTCCCATTCCCTCTCATGGAAGCGTTAACCACCTCTGGCTGGGGTAAAGTTTCCTGGGCACCCTCCAACCCCTCACCTAAGTGCCTATTGCTCACGTGATCTTCGGCAGTGAGAGCTGGCAGGCTATTTGACTGTGAAGGGCATTGCAGCCAGGCCGGACCCCGTACCCGCTTACAGCAGGGTTTTGCTGGGAGGGGGAACATTGGCTGATTTTTTTTTTCTTTCTCCCCCTCCTAAGCCTTGAGGCACTGAGATGAATTATATCACCTCTTACTACCATGCAGGCTGAGATCAGGTAACTCTACACAAACTGGGGACCGAACCTGTGACCTTCCCAGTCTATATGGCTCAGCACATATGAACAATGACTGACATGGAAAGACCCTCTGGTCCATCCAGCCTATCCCACACATGGCAAATATACACTCCCTATCCTACCCAAAACCATGTGAACTCCTGGGAGAGGTGAAAAACCAGATTAAGAACCCAATGCCAATTAAAGGGGGATCAAAGCTCCTCACCAGATAAACTGGTTTATCTCTTTGTTGGATCATCAAAGGAATTATTTCCTGGCTGTGGTTTGTTTTATAACCCACTGCCTCCTCAGACATCTTGCTCATTTTAATTGCTTAAAGAAAACTAACATTTTAGAGAGTTTAAATTAATTTTTATTAAACATGCTTTTTTTTTGTGGCTGATAATTGGGCTGCTACATGACGTCACCCTGTTGTTCCACAGTGTCTCCCTGTAAATCCACACCCATAGGCCTGGCTCAGTTTGGCAAATTTAAAATTTACATTGCATTAATAGAGTCCCAGTGGGGTTCGGTGGATTGAAAGAAATAAACAGTCTTAATGAGGGGACTTTAATTACATGGAGAGACTGGAGAAGCTGGAGTTGTTCTACTTAGAGCAGAGAAGGTTAAGGGGAGATTTAATAGAGGTATTCAAAATCATGAAGGGTTTTGATAAGGTAAACAAGGAGAAACTGTTTCCAGAAAGGTCGATAACCAGAAGACACAGATTTAAGATAATTGGCAAAAGAGCCAGAGGCAACATGAGGAAAAAAATTTTAGGCAACATTGTTATGACCTGGAATGCACAGCCTGAAAGGGTGGTGGAAGCAGATTCAATGGTAACTTTCAAAAGGGAATTGGATAAATACTTGAAAAATTTGCAGGGTTATGGGGAAAGAACTGGGGAACGGGATTAACTGGATAGCTCTTTCAAAGAGCTGGCACAGGCACAATGGGCCGAATGGCGGCCTCCTCCTGTGCTGTAAAATTCTATGATTCTATGTCTGCACCACTCCTGGGTTATACGGCCAATGGCATAAGCTGCCAGTGCTTGACGTGTTTCTCCAACGAGTGTTAGTGCTCCTGCCTCTGGATCTGCAGATCGTGGTTTTGAGTCGCACGCCATAAGTGCATAATCCAGGCTGACACACCAGTGCGGTACTGTGGGAGTTCGAGGGGACATTTCACCATCTGTCTCCCTATTCAGGTGAACGTTAAAGCTGAAATGGAAAGACGATAGTGTTGGTACAGTCTACCCCATATAATTCAGAATCACTCAATTTGAATTACTGAATAATCTGAATTGCTCTAGCCAAACGCTGTGCTGATTTATTCCAGTTGCTACTTCAAATTACTGGGTAATTCAAAGTTTTTTTTTGTAGCTTAAAAAAAACCTAGGAGCAATAAATGAGTGTCTGATAAATCCAATAAGGAATTCAGAAGAAATTTCTTTACCCAGAGTGGAATTTGCTACCACATGGAGTAGTTGAGGTGAATAGCATGGATACATGTAAGGGGAAGCTAGATAAACATGAGGGAGAAAAGAATAGAAGGATATGCTGATGGGGTTAGATGAAGAGGGGTAGGAGGAGGCTCGTGTGGAGCATAAACACCGACATGGAGCTGTTTGACCGAATGGCCTGTTTCTGTGTTGTACGTTCTATGTAAAAAAAAAAGTGTTATCAGGAACTGACTGTATTCTCGAGGAATGAGATCAAGTGGGTCGAGAAGCCTTTTCATTTGGAAACTTGTCTAAAATCCCTAAAGCTGTTGGGGTTAAATAACTTAAGCTATTGCCTATCTGATGGAAACCTTTTTCCTTCGAAGATGTTGAAGCTTCAGGAGCGAGCAGTCAATGATGTCATCATTAATTTGCTCGGAGATGAAGACCCGAGGGTACGGCACGTGGCGGCGACGACTCTAGTGAGGTAATGATGGAAAGGGGGAGCTCTCGTGCGGCAGGGGGAAGAGGGCCCAGCCCCCTCTTCCCCCCCCCCCCCCCCCCACCACCTTGCTGCATTCAGACACACAGTTACACAAAGCAAAAAGATGGCCATTTCCACACCTGTGCTGCAAGTTTGTTGAACCTCGATTCCTCCCAAGTATCAAACTGTACCTTTTATGCAGCCGTTGCCTCTTGGAATTGTAGCAGGTACATTACAGGAGGAGGCTGCTGCTGCTAGCTCTACAGCTGGAGCTATCTGCTCTGATCCCATTGCTGGCTGTCCAGGATCAGCTCATTTCATGTGCCTCTTCCCTAACCTCCTTCAATATTCTGAGATACATATACCACCTTAGCTCTATTTTTATTGTCCTTTTGACTCTTGCTTATTCCTCAGGTTTACCAACATTCCTACTTTCACCTTCCTCTGTAAAAACTGATGTGGAATACTTAGTATCTTTCCATTCCCTCACTCTCAAATACATGTAGCTCCACTCTTTAAAAGCTGCTGCTCTTTTCCTTTTATACTGGCCACAGATTTTCTTTCATATTCCCTCTTAACTTTCCTGATCTTGGTTTGCTTCCTATCTGTACCTTTTATAATTTTCTCCTGTATTGTTCGCGTTGTATGTATCGTATGGGCCAACCTTTTGTTTAATGTCTCACCCCGAGAACGACACCTCCAACAGTGCAGCAGTCCCTCAGTACTGCACCAGAGTGTTTGCCCCTCTCGTGTGCGTAAAACCTGGAACGGGGCTTGAACCTGCAACCTTCTGACTTTAGACCCAAGCCGATGTAAGCATGGTACGGTAGCTGAGTGCATTGACGGTGACCGTAAACCAATAAATGTGGTTAATGGCAAGAGCAGTGGTTGCACCCTCTCATTGTACACCTTTAGAAAGTTGCCTACTCCCCCTTCGTTACTGCAGTGAATTGAGTCAAGTGTTGCGATGGTTGGATTGGTGTGCGTCTCTATCAATTGTCCTGTTGTATTAATATCACTTGCTTGGTATTAAATCTAATCTTCATTTGATAAATACCTAGTTTACAGAATGATTGGTTGATAGTCTGGTGACACCGCCCCACCCAACTATTAAAACCATTTAACATTGAAACGGAATGTCTGCTCTGGGAAAGGTTCACAAAAGCCATGTTTGTGAGCCTCACAATGTCTTACTATATTTGGTGTAAGTTATTTGGTGTTTTAATAATCTGAGCACCATTCCACCTTTTCGGGACAGCTGCATTCTGATATTATCTGCAGGGTTGAGCCCAGCGACTACCCAACCATTTATACGAAATCGTAAATCGGGTGCTATGCTCTTATATGTGTTTAATTTTTTTTTCTTCCTCTGTTCTCATTATTGCAGGCTTATTCCTCGGCTGTTTTTTGACTGTGATCAGGGACAGTCGGATCCAGTGGTTGCAATAGCCAGAGACCAAAGCAGTGCATACCTGCAGCTTCTCATGCACGAGACCCAATCTCCTTCTCACTTCGCGGTTAGCACCATCACCAGGTACTTGACATCCATAATCTGCGGCGTTCATTAAAGGTTGTCTTTAATTGTTGCATTTCCCCCCCCCCCCAAACTCCCTTCACGACCGTGCTTTAAGCTGTTTAGGCCCTGTGCATGTTGTCCCTCTCCCTCTCCCTCTCCTTTTAAGGCGCTCCCTAAAATCCAAAACCCGTCTCCTTGACCAAGCTTTTAGTCACCCATCCTAATATCTCCTCTTCCTTTGGCTCTGTATCAATTTTTGTCTGATTACAATCCTGTGAAGCACCTTGGGACGTTTTCCTACATTAAAGTTGCAAGTTGTTCTGTGTAAATTGCTGCCTAGTTTTTTTAATTGCAATAGTGATTAGAAAGTACTGACAGTAATACCACCTGAATGTGCAAAGAGCATTAGTTTTCTTTGTAAATGAGAAGCCGAAAGTATGCGCATGTATTCCTGTAAGAATAAACGCTCGGTAAATCTATCACTGCACAACTAGTGGAACGCGTCGACTTGTTTACTCCCCAACAGGGAGAAGGATCTATTGGGGAAGGTCAGAGCCCATTCTGCTCTTGCCATCTCTTGGGGACCAGCGTGCTATCTGGAGAGAATTGCATGTTGAAATCGAGCATTATTGTTTAGAACTGAGCTTGGTATTCTGAGCCAGCCTGAGCGCAATCGCTATGCCAGTTTTGGCATTACTTCGCTATAGTTCTATTTATGGAGGTTGAATGAATATGACTGTTACATTGCCATCGTTAATACATGTTCTTCTATAGTGTGTGTGTGTGTGTTGGGGAAAGATAGTCGTGTGTGTGTGTGTGTTGGGGAAAGATAGTCGTGTGTGTGTGTGTGTTGGGGAAAGATAGTCGTGTGTGTGTTGGGGAAAGATAGTCGTGTGTGTGTTGGGGAAAGATAGTCGTGTGTGTGTTGGGGAAAGATAGTCGTGTGTGTGTTGGGGAAAGATAGTCGTGTGTGTGTTGGGGAAAGATAGTCGTGTGTGTGTTGGGGAAAGATAGTCGTGTGTGTGTTGGGGAAAGATAGTCGTGTGTGTGTTGGGGAAAGATAGTCGTGTGTGTGTTGGGGAAAGATAGTCGTGTGTGTGTTGGGGAAAGATAGTCGTGTGTGTGTTGGGGAAAGATAGTCGTGTGTGTGTTGGGGAAAGATAGTCGTGTGTGTGTGTGTGTTGGGGAAAGATAGTTGTGTGTGTGTTGGGGAAAGATAGTTGTGTGTGTGTGTGGGAAAGATAGTTGTGTGTGTGTGGGAAAGATGGTCGTGGGCGCGTTGGGGAAAGATGGTCGTGGGCGCGTTGGGGAAAGATGGTCGTGGGCGCGTTGGGGAAAGATGGTCGTGGGCGCGTTGGGGAAAGATGGTCGTGGGCGCGTTGGGGAAAGAGAGGTCGTGGGCGCGTTGGGGAAAGAGAGGTCGTGGGCGCGTTGGGGAAAGAGAGGTCGTGGGCGCGTTGGGGAAAGAGAGGTCGTGGGCGCGTTGGGGAAAGAGAGGTCGTGGGCGCGTTGGGGAAAGAGAGGTCGTGGGCGCGTTGGGGAAAGAGAGGTCGTGGGCGCGTTGGGGAAAGAGAGGTCGTGGGCGCGTTGGGGAAAGAGAGGTCGTGGGCGCGTTGGGGAAAGAGAGGTCGTGGGCGCGTTGGGGAAAGAGAGGTCGTGGGCGCGTTGGGGAAAGAGAGGTCGTGGGCGCGTTGGGGAAAGAGAGGTCGTGGGCGCGTTGGGGAAAGAGAGGTCGTGGGCGCGTTGGGGAAAGAGAGGTCGTGGGCGCGTTGGGGAAAGAGAGGTCGTGGGCGCGTTGGGGAAAGAGAGGTCGTGGGCGCGTTGGGGAAAGAGAGGTCGTGGGCGCGTTGGGGAAAGAGAGGTCGTGGGCGCGTTGGGGAAAGAGAGGTCGTGGGCGCGTTGGGGAAAGAGAGGTCGTGGGCGCGTTGGGGAAAGAGAGGTCGTGGGCGCGTTGGGGAAAGAGAGGTCGTGGGCGCGTTGGGGAAAGAGAGGTCGTGGGCGCGTTGGGGAAAGAGAGGTCGTGGGCGCGTTGGGGAAAGAGAGGTCGTGGGCGCGTTGGGGAAAGAGAGGTCGTGGGCGCGTTGGGGAAAGAGGTCGTGGGCGCGTTGGGGAAAGAGAGGTCGTGGGCGCGTTGGGGAAAGAGAGGTCGTGGGCGCGTTGGGGAAAGAGAGGTCGTGGGCGCGTTGGGGAAAGAGAGGTCGTGGGCGCGTTGGGGAAAGAGAGGTCGTGGGCGCGTTGGGGAAAGAGAGGTCGTGGGCGCGTTGGGGAAAGAGAGGTCGTGGGCGCGTTGGGGAAAGAGAGGTCGTGGGCGCGTTGGGGAAAGAGAGGTCGTGGGCGCGTTGGGGAAAGAGAGGTCGTGGGCGCGTTGGGGAAAGAGAGGTCGTGGGCGCGTTGGGGAAAGAGAGGTCGTGGGCGCGTTGGGGAAAGAGAGGTCGTGGGCGCGTTGGGGAAAGAGAGGTCGTGGGCGCGTTGGGGAAAGAGAGGTCGTGGGCGCGTTGGGGAAAGAGAGGTCGTGGGCGCGTTGGGGAAAGAGAGGTCGTGGGCGCGTTGGGGAAAGAGGTCGTGGGCGCGTTGGGGAAAGAGAGGTCGTGGGCGCGTTGGGGAAAGAGAGGTCGTGGGCGCGTTGGGGAAAGAGAGGTCGTGGGCGCGTTGGGGAAAGAGAGGTCGTGGGCGCGTTGGGGAAAGAGAGGTCGTGGGCGCGTTGGGGAAAGAGAGGTCGTGGGCGCGTTGGGGAAAGAGAGGTCGTGGGCGCGTTGGGGAAAGAGAGGTCGTGTGCGCGGGCGCGTTGGGGAAAGAGAGGTCGTGTGCGCGGGCGCGTTGGGGAAAGATAGGTCGTGTGCGCGGGCGCGTTGGGGAAAGATAGGTCGTGTGCGCGGGCGCGTTGGGGAAAGATAGGTCGTGTCCGCGTGCGCGCGCTGGGGACAGATAGGTCGTGTCCGCGTGCGCGCGCTGGGGACAGATAGGTCGTGTCCGCGTGCGCGCGCTGGGGACAGATAGTCTAAGTAAAATGGCAAACCAGTGTTGCACTGTTTTCCCCTTGGCCCAGTGAGTTGATCCCAGTTCCTATTCGAATGTGGAGGATGAGTTTCTCTCAAAAGATCATACCTGTATAAAATGGTGCAAAGTAAACTACAAAGTATTTAGTCGCAACGACAAATGAAATCACTTTTGTTTGTTGCATTCAGTCTGTTAGCTCGGAATGAATAAAGAATCTTGCTAATTGAATTTTTTTGGTGTGATTTTTTTTCATGTATCTTCCAGAACATACAGAGGATTCAACATTTCACAGAGCACCACCGATGTGACGATAGAAAACAATCTCTCCCGTATTATCACTGCAGTGTCTCATGCATTAACCTCATCCACATCCCGAGCCCTTATAGTGAGTAGTAATCATTTTTAAACTTTGCATCTTTAATACTTTAAATTACTGCCGTCGATAATAGTGAATGATCGGTTAGTGTGTTTGTGTGACATTGCTCTCTGATATTTTAGTGGGGGTGTTAACCCCTTTTTAAATAAATGGATTATCACCTACTTTAAAATAGTGGACAGTGGAATGTCATACAAATGTATTAAGCCTTCCTACTCTAATCTCACCAATAGAGATTTCTAGGTTTAAAAGTGTATATATGTAAGAGTGTGTGTAATACTGTACGTTTCTGAACACCATGTCATTCTTCTATTGCGGTTCCTCATAATTTGAACTTGCAATTTAATCAGTCAATTCATATTTATAATGAGTATAAAACTGTAAAACTGCTTGATTTACCAACCCCCCCCCCCCCCATTCCAAGTGCATGCAGAAGATTTTAATATTCTTCTTCATTTGGTCTTTCATACAAAATAATAGGCTTATCGAAAATGAGGAAAATCATGCAACGCTGTCCCTTTTAAAACTGTTGCATCCTTGCAGAAAGGATGTTTAAAACTATGCGTTATTGAAGAACAAGGAAAGTCTGAGAGGGGAAGAAGTTTTTTTTTTTGTTCAAAGTATTCTGCCTAGAGTAAAATAATGAATACATATGCCTGAAATTCCTTTCGATGCTTCAGCAAAAATGCTAATTTTTTTGCTGCCGAGGAGACACTTCAGGTCAGATTTTCCTCCCTGCTGGGCAGCACTAGTGACTTCCCTAACTGGAGTGTCCCCTTGCATCCTGCAATGGCTCTGTCGGAGATCCGGGGCCTGAGGGTGTCGGCTGGACTCACAAATCCTGTTGCAGGCTGAGAGTGGAGAGTCTTGGATTCAGGGTTGGGCGGCTATGGGAGTGGCTGTTGTACCAGTCTGAACTCCTCTACAAAGAGGGGCACCTAACTTGAGGATCTCCGTGCTGTCCAGAAAGATCCCATTTTTAGGAATTTCTGGAATTTTTACTTTCCGCTATTAAAGGGAAGGGGGTACTTTTGGCAAATAGTACCCTTTACTCCCATCTCTCCAATTTTCTTTCCCTTTAACCGGACCTCGCCCTGCAATTATGGGCGTTTTATCTCTGTTTTAGTGTTGTGTGATGTGATTTATTTTGTTTTATTTGCAGCTTGGTTGCTGTGAGGTTTTGTGCTTGCTCTCGTTGAACTACCCTGTGTGTAATTGGAGCATTGGCTGGCACTGTGGATATACGACCATCAGTTCACAAGCATCCAGAGTCCATCTCTACAAGAACAGGGGACGTTCATTCAGGTACAGGAACAGAATTCATCTTTATCATAGAAAGGTCTTGTGTGTCTGCCATGACTGTTCGAGTCTTGTCAATTTCCTCCTTCTCATTGGTTACATGTTTAAATCTAGGGCTTTGAAATTACACCATAGGATTAGTCTGTTTTTTCTGAAATGCCCTTCTCCACTGTTTTAGGGAGGCATTAACCCATTAAAAGCACAGAGGTCAACACTTCTGCTAAAATGGTGGAATAAGGAGTTCCAGATGAACCTGTTAAGTGTCCATGTATAGAAGTGCACATCACAGAAGCACGCCATTCGGCCCATCGTGCCCGTGCTGGCTCTTTGCTGGAGCCATCCAAATCTCCTCCCTCTATCCTGCTACCTCCCCGTAGCCCTGTATCTTCCTCTTTTATTTATCCACTTTTCCCTTAAGATGTGCTCTCTAATTCTCTAAAAAGTGAAAACGAAATCAGGACAGCAGCGATAGAGGAGAAGGCTCTTGTTCATGGCCCTTTTTCAAAATAATAGTCAATTTGGCACTCCTTAAACAGATTTTACTTTTTAAAACATATTTCATGCTGCCAATGTTAAATAAACATTGTACAAATAAATCTGTTGCTATTTCAAGTAAAAGTTTTGGTTGGAAATATTAGCCTCCTATAGTCCACAGCAAATAATCCTTTCATCTCTCCCAACCCCTCTCAATCTTTACTTTTGCCTATTTCCTCTTTTGCTCTCCTCCATCTGTAAACTTGCCTTAATGAGAGGAGGGGGCTGACAATCCTTTTGCGCCACCGTTGAACTAGCCAATCAAGGGTCTTAGACATAAAACAATTTTTTAAAAATCCTTTACATTTAACTTTTCCCGTTCCAAATTCGAAACAGTCCCCTCGTTATGGGACTCTCGTGTAATTCTTCGGCTGTAGCACTCAATTTAGGTTATCCTATCCACAGTTTACTACAGTCTTTGGGGAGCACATGTGTAGAAGTTATGATGCTGCTTAAAGATTAAAATGTCATCTATATTTTCTCTCCTACTTTTGCTAACACAGCCCCTACAATTAAAACATCCAGGTTTAAAATGGCCTGTCGCTTACTGTGACCAAAAAGCATTAATGCAAATAGATAATGGTTAACGGCATTTTCCAAGTTATAGTGTCTTAATTGCTCCATTTATTTCGGGCAGAAATAGCTGTGCTTACTAGTTCACACCTCGCTAAGGTGCACTGAATGCAAGAACCAACCTAAGTAATTGTAAACAATTTTACAACACCAAGTTATAGTCCAGCAATTTTATTTTAAATTCACAAGCTTTCGGAGGCTTCCTCCTTCGTCAGGTGAACGATGTGAACGATTTTTCACATCGTTCACCTGACGAAGGAGGAAGCCTCCGAAAGCTTGTGAATTTAAAATAAAATTGCTGGACTATAACTTGGTGTTGTAAAATTGTTTACAATTGTCAACCCCAGTCCATCACCGGCATCTCCACATCATGACAACCTAAGTAAATTACACCTCGTTAAAGTTCAATTACTGTTTGTGTACTTAAACCCTTCTAATCCACTCTAAGTGATGTGGGGTTACTGTTTGTAAACAAAGCTGTAGGTCAGAGTGGAGCTGTAAACAACTGGGGAAAAGGTCACTAAACGGAAGGAACATTCTTGTTGTATAGTAGAGTACTGTACTAGCACTATCCCATTATACCGGCCATCACGTATGGCGGGCAAATCATGTTCACAAGTCTTAATTGATTTCAATTAGTAATACCTAATTTTTGTAAACTTAGTGTGTGCCGATGTTTTTAAAAACTTCTTGAGCTGTTCATTAAGTTAACGACCGCACATTTGACTTCCAGTTTATCACAGAACAGTCCGACAGATGACTCCCGTAAAAGCTGTACTGTGGGGATGGTCAATATGATACTATCTCTGCTTTCCTCAGCCTGGTTTCCTCTGGACCTTTCTTCCCATCAGGATGCCTTAATATTGTCTGGAAACTTGCTGGCGGGTAAGTAGAGCCAGTCCAGTGCGCACGTGAAATTCACACCACAGATTGTCTTTCTCTATGAGAGGAAGTTATGTTTATAATTTTCCCAATTATCTCCCCTTTTTCTCCTGAAGATATTGACTTACATTGTGGGTTCCACTGGTTACATTACAGTGCTTCACTCAAGTGGCCAGTTGTTTGCTTGAGTCCACACAGCAAGGCCGGGTTTTTCCAGTTCTGCGCTCGCCAGCCCTCGATTTTTTTTTTTTTTTTAAAACCCATTTGTTTCAATGGGCCGTCGAGTGCGGAAGCGAACCCTCCCGCAACCCAGGGACACTTGACACCAATTAGAGCGGCCCTACCACTGCCCAGCTGAGTTTGGCTAACCTGGCACAGATCGGGGATCAAACCTGGGACCTTTCTCATCTATACAGCTCAGCAATTCCATGCCTTAACCGGATAAGCCATCAGGGCTGTGCTTTTTCACATTTTCAAAGAGTACTGGGAAAGAATCTCCTCCGTTTGGCATAATAGGAACAGAGTCTTATCTCAGTAGAACAGGTTGTGGAGTAGCTTAGAAGTCAGAATTCAAATTTCACATTTGCAAAGGGCAACACGAAAGGAATTCTCTGACACCCATGAGATGTCTCCCTTCTTTCCAGTCAGAGGGTTTTTTTTTCCCCTCCTTGATCATTCCTCTATATTGTGGATTTAGCAACAATGCATGGAGAATTCCACGGATGTTGCAAGTCTGCCTTCAAAGCAGCTGTGCTTGTGCAGTCTTGCTCACATGCCACTGCTGCAACGTCTTCTTTCACGACTTTTATTGGTCTGGCTACGGCCGTTCCCCGAGCTCGGCCCACTTGCAGACAGAATAAAATGGCAGGCCTGCTGGCAGGTGATGAAAACTGCCCTGGAGACAGCAATATTTGAAAAGTTTATAAACCATTACTGCTTCCTTCCACACAGTATTTCAATTTAATGGATGGAGTTGCCTTAATAATTTATGCCTTTCTCATTTGATGGCGATTGTTGCCAGTAATGTTCCCACAACTGATATAGGAAGTAGGAGGAGCAGTAAGCTTGGTGCAGTTGGTAATGCTTTTGGCTCTGGGTCAGATAGTTATGGATCCTCAACAGGACTTGAGTGCGCAATCTTGGTTGGCACTCCAGTGCAGTACTGAGTACTGTATAACCGGAGGCCATCCTTCAGATAAGTCATTTAAACCGAGGTCTGTCCTACCTGTTTTTGTGGACTTGAAAGATCCCACATGCACTTTGGGCAGGGTTGCTGTATACCGATCAGCTGGATCTCCCGCTTCTGATTTCTCCCCACCCCTCCAAACCCATAGAATCATAGAAAGGTTACAGCACGGAAGGAGGCCATTCAGCCCATTGAATCTGCGCTGGCTCGATGCAAGAGCAATCCAGCTAGTCCCCCGCCCTATCCCCGTAGCCCTGCAAATTTTTTCCTTTGCACCCAGATGCACTATTGAAGAGGAGGGAGTTCTCCCAGTGTCCTGGCCAACATTCCTCCCTTAACCGACAGCATTAGGGAGAGAAAAAAAAAGATTAGCTGATCATTTGTCTTCATGTAGTTAGTGGGTTGATGCTGGCACAGGCTGACTGCAGTGTTTGCCCATATATGTCACCACTTCAAATGTAATTAATTTTGTGAACTACTTGAGATATTTCTATATAATAGGTGTAGTATAAATGCAAGTATTTCTAGTACCTATATAATATTAGTATTGCTCTGCATCTGTTGTGCACCTCCTAGTGGCCAGGTTAGCACAACAGTGATGGAAGTCTTGGGAACGGGTTGCTCGCAATAGGTGTGTGACACAGAGGTTAAATGGAGGAACATTATGTCTTTCAATCCTGAATGGAAAGTGAACCTTTTTTGGTACTTTTATCGAATCAAAGATTCATAGAATTGATATAGTACAGAAGGAGGCATTCGGCCCATCGTGCCTGTGCCGGCTCTTAGCCTCTGATTAGCTAAACTGACCACAAACATACTGCACTTTTTCCTTTGAGGACCAATAATTGGATGGACCAACTTAATCTTCCTATAATTTTTTGATATGTTGGCAGCCATTGCACCTAAATCTCTGAAGAATCCTTGGGCCAATGAGGACGATGCTGGGACAACCACTAAGCAGGAAGAACCGTGGCCCGCTTTGGCCGACAGGACCTTGGTAGGGATGGTGGAACAGTTATTCTCCCATCTGATGAAGGTCATCAATATCTGTGCTCATGTGATTGATGATGTTGCACCCGGCCCTGCACTGAAGGTAGGTGAATTTTTTTATAATGAATCACACCTGGATCAACAGCTGAAAATGACCAGAATTAGGGGAGGGTTCAGTTCATTGCAATTCCACTATTATTCCATTGAGTGGTAGTGTGCAGTTTCTTCAACCCCACCCCCAGTTAATTATATCGGTGATTTATATCAATTAGTGTTAATTGTTTTCGGGTGGTGCGTATCAATTGGGAACGCTCTTGTATCCATTTATAAGAGAGCTGATCTAGGGTTTGGTGTGGATAATGTGGATCTCTGTGAATAAAGGCTTGGAAGCAACTGAAGACTAGGCTCTAGTGTTCTATCCTTCACCTGGCTTTATAACACATTTTGCCTTATTTATTTTTGTTTCTCCCTTTCAGGCCCCAACTGAATGCACCTTGCTGGTTTTATCTTCCACAGTCACTGGTCTCCCTCAGCCACCTCGTCCAAGTGGACGTTAGTCATCTGTGAGCCTGGATGATGAGCATTGATGGCCCGTTTGCTGTGACCTTATGCCCATGCACACAAGCACTTCGAGCAAGTGTCTTTGGGCAGCAACCAGGAACAGGAGCCCTGCCCTCCACTTCTCTTTGCGCCCCGCCCTCCCGGAAAGAGGGGCTGAAACGACTTTTACTGTCCGTGCTGCATCTCTAACCGAGATTGGCTAACTCAGTACAAACTGGGGATTGAACCTGGAACCTCTCTCTCTTCCCCCTCCTGCCCCTCCACCTTCCTTCTCTTCTCTTCTTCCCCCCCCCCCCCCACCCAGTCTGTACGGCTCAGATCTCTGGATAGACTCTTACAGCACAGAAGGAGGCCATTCGACCCATCGTGCCTGTGCCGACCTTGTAAAAACCATCCTTTTAGTCCCACTCCACCCTGCTTTTTCCCCAATAGCCCTGTATATTTTCAAGTATTTATCCAGTTCCCTTTTGAAAGTTACTATTGAATCTGTTTCCACCGCCCTTTCAGGCCGTGTGTTCCAGATCATAGCGGCTTGCTGCATAAACTCCTTCTGGGTTCAGAGGAGCTCGAGCGTGATTTCATATTTGTGTTTCTAATGAAATGAGTCTGTATTGGATACTTAACGTGAGCATTTCGGTTGCAGGATATTAAAAATGTTAAAAGCTCTGTCTTTAAAAGCTTGTGAATTTAAAATAAAATTGCTGGACTATAACTTGGTGTTGTAAAATTGTTTACAATTGTCAACCCCAGTCCATCACCGGCATCTCCACATCATTTAAAATTCAGGTGAGAATTTGCGAAACTGGATCCAGTTGTAATAATTGTGGCAGTCAAATTGGTGGGAAAAAGTACACCCTTCATTTGATTAAAATACAAATCATACCACAGCTGGACATTGTGTCGTGTGCTGCTACTTCATTGCATTCTACTTCTCAGGCAACTCTACCTTCACTTGCGAATACGCCATCCCTCAGCCCAATCAGGCGCAAGGGAAAAGAGAGGGAGTCAGCAGAGCAAGCGGCTGCACCAATGAGTCCAAAGAAAAATACTGAATCCAGTCCAGGTGAGAGAAGATGAACGCCTCAAGCAGATTCAGATCATCTGTGATGATGTTTAAAATAAAAGGAAAGAGACTCATATTTATACAGCGCCTTTCGTGACCTTGGGACGTCCCAAAGCGCTTTGCAGCGAATGAAGTACTTTGTAGCCACTATTGTGACGTAGGGAAACACGGCAGCCAATTTGCGCACAGCAAGATCCCACAAACAGCAGTGAGATAATGACCAGATAATCTTTGTGAGGTTGGTTGAGGGATAAATATTTGCCAGGAGAATTCCCCTGCCCTTCAAATAGTGAAAGTAAACTTTATAAAAAATTTAAATCTTGCTTCTAGCTGTCTTTTTAAGGAGAGGGGCCAACGGTGTTGTGAACACTTGCAGTATTTTGTAAGACTTACTGGTTTTGTACTATTTAGTGTGTGCAGGAGCGAGAATTTTTGAGAGTCGTGTGCCTTAAAACAATAGTACAAGATCAATAGATTGAGTGAAATCATGAGTGTTGGCAGCACTGGGTTAGTTTATCCATTTATTAAAAAAAACGCAAACAGCAGCATTGGGTGTGGGTGTGCATTGAACAGTAATGCACAAGGTCACACAGTGATCTATGCTGCAGGGAGACACCAGCCACTGGTCAGAGGCTGTGGCATTGTCTGTCAGGGGAAGGAAAGGATCAGAGATGTTACTCTATTCCATTTGGAGTTGAAAGCTTTATTTTAACTGCACAGGCTGGGGCTCTTTTCTCTGGAAGAGACTTGAGGCCTGATGCTGGTCTTTAAAACCTTGCAGGAGAAACTGTTTCTGCTTGTGGGTGAGTCCAGAACAAGGGGGCACAAATATAACGTAGTCATTAACAGATCAAACACGGAAAGTAGCAGGAATTTCTTTACACGGAGAGTGATGCGAATGTGGAACTCGCTGCCACATGGAGTGGTTGAAGCAGATAGCTTTGACACATTTAAGGGAGGTTTGATGCATATACATGGGAGAAGGGAATAGAGGAATATGGAGGCAGGATGGAAAGAGGTAATTAGAGTGGGAAGAGGCTTGTGTGAAGTATAAACACCCAGTTGGACTGAATGGCCTGCTGATTTTCCTCCAAACATATGCACTGTCTGCCGACATAACAGTTCCTGCTAAACAAAACATGTGTGAAGCACTTAGAGACATCTCACAATTTGAGGTGCTATTTAAGGGTATGGATTATTATCGTTACATATATATGACTTTACCAGAGCATTTCCTTGTATCAAGGTAAAGGCTTAACATCCTTGTACCTGAGTATGTTTGTCCTTGACTATAAATCCCCTACATGGCCTTGGTTCCACCTTATCTCTACAACCTCTTCCAACAATATAATCGCCCCCCGAAAGCTGCATTCCTCTAATCCTGGCCTTCTGAGCATCTCCTCCTCCTTACCGTCCAGCCATTGGTGGCTAAGCTTTCAGTTGTCTTGTGAGTTTGACTTGCTTGTTGGTGGGATTTCTAATATCTTGCAAAGAGGTGGGTTTCGAAGAGCTTTTTAAAGAAGGGGAGAGAGGGCGGGTCGAAGCTTTTGGTCGCCCCTTCTAATCTCTACCTTTCTGGGTTGTTGTTTGTTTTATTTACCCCTATTTGTTAAGGGCTTTGGGACTTCATGAGTAGAGGTATGTTCATGCTGCTCTATCAAGGCAAGTCGTTGCTGTTTCTAACCTTCCTAATGTAGAAAACTATTGTGATTCAGTTTTGCAGTTAAAGTTGCTATCTTCAGGGTTTTTTTTAAATGTTGAACGCAAAGCCAAAGTCTGTGGAAACTTTCAACCTGAAAAACAACTTTTGTCTCCTAAGACTTCAAGGAACAACGGAACAGTAGTAGGACGTTCAGCCCCTCGCGCCTGTTCCACCATTCAATTAGATCGTGGCTGATCTGCATCTCAACTCCCATTTACCCGCCCTAGCTCCATATCCCTTAATACCCTTACCCAACAAAAATCTATCGATCTCAGTCTTGAAAGCTCCAATTGACCCCCAGCATCCACAGCCTTTTCGGGGAGAGAATTCCAGATTTCTACTACCCACTGTGTGGAAAAAGTGCTTCCTGATTTCCCTCCTAAATGGCCCAGCTCTAATTTGAAGATAATGTCCCCACCGGAGGAAATAGTTTCTCTGAATCTACCTTATCGAATCCTTTTAACGTTTTAAACACCTCGATCAGGTCATCCCTCCATCTTCTATCCTCAAGGGAATACAAGCCACATTTATGCAACCTGCCCTCATAATTTAACCCAGTAAGTCCTGTTATCACTCTTAAGATGAGGCACTATTGCACATTTTTTGCGGGCACTATTATTTTGGTAACTGTAGTAAAGTAACTATATTTGTGGCTCACAGAATATTTAACTAGGGGACAGGCCATTTAAAAATTTGTACTCTACTGTTTTCCTGTGACTTTTTTTTGCAGCTGCCAGGCCTGCAGATGCTGTCGGGGCTGCACCAACAAGCAAGTCCACCTCGCTCGGCAGCTTTTACCACCTGCCCCCATACCTGAAGCTGCATGATGTTCTGAAGGCTACGTACGCAAACTACAAGGTACCAGCGCAAAGGGGACATTTTATGATTCCCAACCTGAACATTCGCCCTCCCCCCAGAATTAAATTGCATTACCCAAAGCTGACGCCCATTCACGTGATTTATGTACAGTATCAGAGAAATGGTGCTGCTGGCCTGTATGATCATATGTAGGTACTGTTTATATGTTCCTATTTTTATTGGATTTCAGATCTCAAAAAAAAGAGGGCAGTCAATGACTACATCAGAAAAGATATCCCTTTTTAAATGCACCACGCTGATGTGTGTGTTCCTCAAAGTAACCAAATCTCACCCTATTCTATGCACGTCCTTCACTGTGTTTTTACCTACAGTGGTTTTTAGACTTTTCTGTGCAAAAGATTCCCTGCAAGTATTGGCGCCCTCCTGGAGACGCCCTGTCCTAACAGGGAGATAGAACCAGTCCAGGGAACTGTAGACCAATTAGCTTAACGTCGGTGGTAAGAAAGATAATGGAATCCTTACTCAAAGATGAAATAGAAAAACATCTAGAAACCGAAAATGTAATCAAGAAAAGTCAGCATGGATTTCAAAAGGAAAGGTCATGCTTGACCAAGCTTATTGAATTCTTTGAAGAAGTAACAGAATGGGTAGACAAGCATAATGCAGTAAACGTAATATATTTTGATTTTCAAAAGGCCTTCGATAAAGTACCACATAGTAGACTCATGGCTGAAGTCAGCATGTGGATTCAGGGGATAAGTGGCAGAATGGATTGCAAGCTGGCTACAAAACAGAAAACAGAGGGATGGGCTTAAAGGTAGTTACTCAGACTGGCAAAAGGTGGGAAGTGGTGTTCCACAAGGATCATGCTGGGACCACTGTTATCATTTACATAAACGATTTAGACTTGGGACTTGGAAGTACAATTTCAAAATTTGCGGACACCACCAAATTGGGGGGTATAGTCAATACTGAGGAAGATCGTGACAAAATACAGGGAGACGTCAATAAACTTGCAGAATGGGTGTGTAATTGGCAAATGAATTTCAATATAGACAAGTGTAAGGTATTACATTTTGATAGGAAGAATAAGGAGGCCACATACTGATTGGATAATAAGAGTCTAAATGGGGTAGCAGAGCAGAGAGATCTTGGGGATATTGATACATAAATCACTAAAAGTAGCGACGCAGGTTAATAATGCCATTTTTTTAAAAAAAACAAACAAAGCACGGGTTCTTTTCTAGAGGGATAGAATTGAAAAGCAGGGAAGTTGTTCAACTTGTATAGAACCTTGGTTAGACCATATTTGGAGTACTGTGCACAGTTCTGGTCTCCATATTATAAAAGGGATATAGGTGCAAAAAAGATTTACTAGGATGATACCAGAACTGCAGGATTATACCTAGCATGAAAGATTGAGCAGCCTGGGGCTCTTTTCTCTAGAAAAGAGAAGTCTGAGGGGTGAACTGATAGAGATCTTTAAGATTATGAAAGGGTTTGATAGGGTAGACGTAGGGAAGATGTTTTCCTCGTGGGGGAGACCAGAACTAGAGGCCACTAATAGATCCAAAAGGGAATTCAGGAGAAACTTCTTTATCCAGAAAGTGGTTAGAATGTGAACCTCGCTACCCTAACTATTAGTTGAGGCGACTAACATAGATCATAGCAAGGTTACAGCACAGAAGGAGCCATTCAGCCCATTGAGTCAGTGCCGGCTCTATGCAAGAAGTCCCCCCCCCCCCCCCCCCCCCCTGCCACCCCTGTAGCCCTGCAAATTTTTCATTTCAAGTACTTATCCAGTTCCCTTTTTGAAGGCCATGATTAGATCTGCCTCCACCACCCCCTCGGGCAGTGCATTCCAGATCCTAACCACTCACTGTGTAAAAAAGCTTTTCCTCATGCCACCTTTGGTTCTTTTGCCAATCACCTTAAATCTATGTCCTCTGGTTCTTGACCCTTCCGCCAATGGGAACAGTTACACTCTCTCTAATCTGTCTAGTCCCTTCACGATGTTGAATACCTCTATTAAATCTCCTCTCAACCTTCTCTGTTCCAAGGAAAGCAACCCCAGCTTCTCCAGTCTACCCACCAAACTAAAGTCCTTCATCCCTGGAATCATTCCAGTAAATCTCTTCTGCACCCTCTCTAAGGCCTTCTTTCCTAAAGTACGATGAGGTTGAGTAGAATGGGCCGGTACTCTCTGGAGTTTAGAAGGATGAGAGGTGATCTTATTGAAACATATGATTCTGAGATGGCTTGACAGGCTAGATGCTGAGAGGTTATTTCCCCTGGCTGGAGTGTCTAGAACTAGGGGGCAGAGTCTCAGGATAAGGGGTTGACCATTTAAGACTGAGATGAGGAGGAATTTCTTCACTCAAAGGATTTGTGAATCTTTGGAATTCTCTACCCCAAAGGGCTGTGGATGCTGAGTCGTTGAGTATATTCAAGGCTGAGATAGACTTTTGGACTCTAAGGGAATCAAGGGATATGGGGATTGGGCTGGAAAGTGGAGTTGAGGTCGAAAATCAGCCATGATCTTATTGAATGGCAGAGCAGGCTTGAGGGGCCGTGTGGCCTACTCCTGCTCATATTTCTTATGTTCTTATGGTGCAGTAGGGTTGGCTGTTCTAAAGTTGTGGCTGAGGCATATTGGGGCTGGGCAGAGAGCTTTACTGTGCACCACCCAGTTCCCTTCTGGACCTGGGGCATTTGATGCTGACACTGGGTTCCTGACATGGGAAGAATTCCATTCTCTCATAGTAACACCCTTTAAGCGCAACCTTTTTTAAAAAAAAAAGTCTATAAAATATTAAAATTCTTGCATCTATGCACATTTCCTGGCTGCAAAACTTTGTCAAGTTTCTGTCCCACTTTTGTGTGAACTTTTTCTATTATCAAACATTTATACTGGAATCTGCCTCTGTAAACATGTCACGTTGTAGTTGCACCCTCCTGCCAGTGATGGTGCTGCAGTGCCTCGGTTTTGCATCTCCAAGTTCCTCAGTCAGTTCTACAGAAAATCTCCAGTGCTCCAACCAACTCTGCTTCCCAAATTGCACAACCTGGTCCAATTATCCCCCTCCCTCTAACCCCACTTCACCTGAAGACCACACTTGGCTCTCACTCCCTGTGTGCAATGCCACGGAAGATGGATGCATTATTTAAAATATATTAATATATACTCAAAACCTGAAATCCCAACGCTGGGATTTGTTGTTCTTTCTTTTGGTGTTCGTGTGTAGTTTGCATTTTGACTATCCTTAGAATTTTTTTTTACAAGCAGGGTTTTGATTTAAACAGCTGGTGACATTTCTGCTCGTCTGGTGATGGTTAAACTTTGAGAAAGTTAGTTTTGACTGACGCGTGGACGTGAGAAGAGCCGAGCCGGGGGGCAGTGGGGGGGGGCGGGATTCCCCTTTAAATCTTAACATCTCTGCAATCCAGTCTGTTTAGTTAGCTGTCATTTAGCCCACCTTTTTGGTCGCTGCTTTCTAAAGGTGCAGGTTTACTGTCCATGCGCCATAAAGTCACTGCTTGAATCAACGGCAAGAACCTGGATTCCTGTAGCACCCCTGGTACACGGAAATGTTCGAGTGCTTTGAGACGTTTTATTATGTTAAAGGCGCTATATAAATGCAAGTTGTTGTGGCTTTGCAAGAAGCAGCGGGAAGAGGGGACTGAACGCACGGTTGGCGAGAGGTTTTTTTCATATGGAGGTTTTTAAAGCAAGGGAAGGTAGCAAGGCAGAAACGTATTAGGACAGTGTCACAGAGAGCAGGGGTATAATTGATTTGCTGCAGTCCACTGGAATTAATTACACCGTCATACGGGGTTTTATGACCTTGTGGGCGACCTACACTGGTACGGTGTTATTTAAAAAATTTTCGCCAACCACCCGATGCAGAAGTCATAGTTGTGACCAGTGCACCAGGTTCTATTGCGTACGATCGCTGTACAGTAAATGTTGCTCCTAGTGCAGAACCTCATTTCATGGGGGGTCACGGAAATCAGTGTTCTTGGCTTACTGCGCTCCCATTTCTCTGATCATTTATCACTGGAAAATCAAGAGTGCTGTGATTTTTTTTTTTATAGAATCATACAGCACAAAAGGCAGCCATTGGGCCCATCATCTCTTTGAAAGAGCTATTCAATTAATCCCACTCATCTGTTCTTTCCCATAGCCCTGCAAATTTTTCCCCTTCAAGGACTTAATTTGCAGGGTTATGGGGACAAAGCTGGGGTGTGAGACTAAATTGGATAGCTCTTTCAGAGAGCCAGCACAGGCACGACGGCTGGACGGCTGAATGGCCTCCTTCTGTGCTGTAAGATTCTATGATTCTGCAAGTATTTATCCAATTCCCTTTTTGAAAGTTACTCTTGAATTTGCTTCCACCACCCTTTCAGCCAGTGCATTCCAGATCATTACAACTCGCTGTGTTTTTAAAAAAAAAATTCTCCATCTCATCTCCACTCCAGTTCTTTTGCCAATTATCTTAAAGCTGTGTCCTCTAGTTATTGACCCACCCGCCGGTGGAAACCCCAGTTCTCCTTTTCTACTCTATCAAAATACTTCATAATTTTGAATACTCTTATTAAATCCATTAAAATGTCTCTTCTCCTGTTACAGGTCACCCTGGACCTTCAGAACAATAATGAGAAGTTTGGCAGCTTCTTACGAGGAGCTTTGGATGTTCTATCTCAGCTCCTAGAGATTGCAACGCTTCCAGATATTGGGAAGGTAAACTGTTTTTCTGTAGAGAAGTTATGTCAAACTTGTACAGAACCTTGGTTAGACCACAATTTTATGGTCTCCATATTACAAAAAGGATATAGAGGCACTGGAGAAGGTGCAAAGTAGATTTACCAGAAGGATGATACCAGAACTGAGAGGTTATAATGATCAGGAAAGATTGAACTGTCTGGGGCTGTTGTCTCTTTTTAAAAAAAAAAGGGCTGAGGGGTGACCTGATAGAGGCCTTTAAGATTATGAAAGGGTTTGATAGGGTAAACGTAGAAGATGTTTTCACTAGTGGGAGAGACCAGAACTAGGGGCCATAAATATCAGATAGTCACTAATAGAATCAAAGAATGGTTACAGCACAAAAGGAGGCCATTCAGCCCGTTGAGCCCGTACCAGCTCTGCAAGAGTAATCCAGCTAGTCCCACTCCCCCGTCTTTTCCCCGTAGCCCTGCAGATTTTTTTCCCTGCAAGTACTTATCCAATTCCCTTTTGAAAGCCACGATTGAATCTGCCTCCACCTCCCTTTCAGGCAGCACATTCCAGATCATAACCACTCAATGCTTAAAAAAGTTTTTCCTCATGTCGCCTATGGTTTTTTTTGACAATCACCTTAAATCTATGTCCTCTGGTTCTCGCCCCTTCCACCAATGGGAAGAGTTTATCTCTATCTACTCTGTCTAGACACCTCTATCAAATCTCCCCTCAACCTTCTCTGCTCTAAGGAGAACAACCCCAGCTTCTCCAGTCTCTCCACGTAACTGAAGTCCCCCATCTCTGGAACCATTCTAATACATCTTTTCTGCACCCTCTCTAAGGCCTTTACATCCTTCCTAAAGTGCGGTGGCCAGATCGGACACAGTACTCCAGTTGTGGCTAAACCAGTGTTTTACAAAGGTTAATCATAACCTCCTTGCTTTTGTACTCTATGCTTCAATTTATAAAGCCCAGGATCCCATATGCTTTTTTAACTGCTTTCTCAACCTGCCCTGCCGCCTTCAACGACCTTTGCACATGTACCCCCAGGTCTCTGTTCCTGCACCTCCTTTAGAATTGTACCCTTTGGTTTATATAATAAATGCAATAAGAAATTCAGGAGAAACTTCTTTACCCCGAGAATGGTTAGAATGTGGAACTCTCTACCATCTGGAGCAGTTGAGGCAAATAGCATGGATGCATTTTAGGGGAAGCTAGATAACCACGAAAGGGAAAGGAATAGACAGATACGCTGGTAAGGTGGAAGGAGACTCGTGTGGAGCATAAACACCAGCGTGGACCTGTTGGGCGGAATGACGTAGTTCTGTGCTGTACTTTCTATGTAATCAGATGCTACCTGCACTCCATTTACAGGTTTATAAATGATCTTTGAGTTTGAGCTTCAGAAAAACTTATGCTAAGTGCAGGTTTAAATTTTTTTTTTAAACTGTCTCTTAATCTGCGGTTATTGAAACTGTTCTGATACCTGACGTTGCTTCTACAAAACCCTTTGCAGTGTGTGGAAGAAATCCTTGGCTATCTGAAGTCCTGTTTCTGCAGGGAACCCATGGCAGCCACTGTCTGTGTACAGCAGGTAAGGTGTTTCTTATGTGCCTGCCTATATTGTATGAATTGCACAAGCATGTTGAAGGTGACACAAAGTTCTTTACTTTTGTTGGCTGTCTTTTGGTTTGTTTTTTCTCCTCTCCCATATCATTACTGGTGTCTTCCAGGAGATGGGATGGTCCAACCTAAAGGACTATTCCCACTGCTCCCTTGTATTCCCACATAGCCCTGTATGGTCCTGTGTTTCAAATTTTTATTTTCCCTTAAAAAAGATGGTGATCCCTGCCTCAACCACTCCTGTGACAAACACTCCGTGCTCCAACAACTTTCTACTAAATTCCATCTCATAGTGCGAATTTTAAATTGCTGATCCCTCGTCACCGACTCCCGCACCGGAAGAAATATTCTTTTCCTATTGTTCCTATCAAAACCCTTCATAATTTCAAAAAACCTCCATTTAACTTTTTTTGTATCCTTCTCTGCTGCAATGGAAATAGTCCTAGTATCTCAAGTCTCTCCTCAGTACTGTACTTTCCATTCTGTGGCATTAGAGGTGTTACTTGCCTTGGGAGGAGGGAGGTGAGGCTTACAACACACAGAATCATAGAATGGCTACAGCACAGCACAGTACAGAAGGAGGCCATTCAGCCACACAGCAAAGACCCGTGCTGGCTCTTTGTAAGAGTGATCCGGTTAGTCCCACTCCCCTGCTCTTTCCCCTTAGCCCTGCAAATCTTTTCCCTTCAAGTATTTATCCAATTCCTTTTTGAAAGCCATGATTGAATCTGCTTCCATCACCCTTTCAGGCAGCGCATTCCAGATCATAACTACTTGCTGCGTAGAAAGGTTTTTTCCTCATGTCGCCTTTGTTTCTTTTGCCAATTACCTTGTGTGTGTCTTCTGGTTCTCTACCCTTCCGCCAATGGGAACAGTATCTTTTTATTTATTTACTTGCTCTCGTTAAATTTTAACAAATTCTCTCTAACTGACAAAATAGTTGGTGCAGAAACATCATGTAGCACTTACTTGACTTGATGGAACAGGTGTATAAGAATGCTAACTTGTATGGGTTTCAAGAGCTAAGTTTGATCACATGATCAGATGTTGTGCTCATGTACAGTTCCACATCATTTTCAAAAGAGAGTTTTCAGATACTGTGCCTTGGTGAAGTTTTGGGCAAAGCTCAGGAAGTACTTCTCTGCTGAAAGGGTGTCAACGATCATACAAACAATGGCGGACAAGAAAAGACTCTCTGGTCCATCCAGCCTGTCCCACACAATTGTGATACCTTGTGTATCACGATATACACACTCCCCACCCCACCCGAAACCATGTGATCTGGGACAGACAGAAAACCAAATTAAGAACCCAGGCCAATTTTGGGAAGGGTGTGGATGGTGGTGGGGGGGGGGGGGGGGGGGGGGTAGGAAATCTGGGAAATTCCTCTCCAACCCCTCTAGACGATCAAAACTAGTCCAAGAGATCACTCTGGTCCTGATAATTCTATGCCTTACATTCCCTGTTCCAGAGATCCATCATTCTCTGGGAAAAGAATCATCTCCTGACATCTAACTTAGATCTGGCGTTATACAACTTAAAATTGTGACCCCTCGTCCTCCCTAACACATTTAATTGGAACAAACTGTCAACTGGAACACAATCTATTCTTTTCATCATCTTACAAACCTTGACCAAATCACCCCCATAGACTGCGCTTCTCTAAAGCGTAGAGTCCCAGCTCTTTTAGTCTATCAACACCTGGAACAGGCTGTCAGGAAAGGTGGTTGGGGCTAAGACACTAGATTTGTTTAAGGAAGAGGTGACGAAGGTTCTATCTTGCAAAATGTAGGTTGATTTTAATTAAAACCTGGTAAGCCTTCATTGCTGTTCCTGTACTAGTGACTGATGGGCCTTGGTTGAAACCCCAGACTTTTGAGTAAATATGAAAGTAAGAAAAAGAAATAAGATTTCAAAACCTCAAATGATAATCAATATTGTACTCTTTCCCTTTAAACCCCCCCCCCCGCCCGCCCACCAACAAAATACAGCTTTTACCCATTGGTTATTTGCTGAATGGCACTGAAGTGTTTTTTGGTTCTAACCTGCATGCATTTAATGCTAAAATCTTTGAACTGCAGCTATTGAAGACTCTTTTTGGAACAAACTTAGCATCTCAGTACGACGGCTCTTCTTCCAACCCCAGCAAATCGCAAGGGAAGGTGCAGCGACTGGGCTCCTCCAACCTAAGACCAGGACTTTATCACTACTGCTTCATGGCACCCTATACTCACTTCACACAGGCACTGGCTGATGCCAGTCTAAGGAACATGGTCCAAGTGGAGCCTGAGCAGGATACTTCTGGGTAAGGCAAAATGTAGAATGTTAATAAGGTGGGTATAAAGATTCAATTGGAAGCCAGCACACCATTGGCAGAAGTGATGCTCCCTTGGGCCCAGATTTTGCTGCCAAAATAAGGGCGCGTTTAATGGCATTCACTGTTATTAATGTGTAAAAGATTGCTCGGCAACTTGTAGTGAGGAAGAGCTGTCTTGTGAATTGCTGGACGATTTTCACCGCTCTGCCCTTAGCCTCGCGAAAACGGCAGCTCGCACTTAACCTCCCTGTGAATTTCATGAAATGGCTGCATTGGCACATTAATTGCTAATTAAATTCACCGCAGAAAGTTAGGGCTGGAGCTTTACAGCACATGTACCCTTTTAATGATTAGATTTATGTTCCTGCAATGCCACTCAACCTTTCCGGCCCAGAAAAGGAACAATTTAAACTGTGGAGTCTCATTCCTACAGGTAGTAAATTGTTGTTAGATATTTTTAAAATTTAATTTTTTTTTCTTATTACTTTTCCTTTCTGTTTCTTTTTTTTCTGTCTCTCTTAATCCAAACTTTCATTCCCTCTCTTTCTGTTTTTGTACCTAATTTGACATTAATTCGCCCTATTTCCTTCTCTGCCGTCCCTCTGTTTGTTTCTCAATCCTTAAATCTCATTGTTTAAGGAGATAGACTGTTGGTCCTGTCGTTCACCAAGGTCCCAGATGCCCTGTTGCCATTATCAGCTCATGCTTCCAGCAACTTACAGGGCAAAAGTTTTTTGAGCTGAAGGGTGAGGGGAGAAGTCTAACTAACAGGACATGCCGCAAGATGTCCCACTCCAGCAAATTCTGGGCTATTATTATCTGGATTGTGCTATCAGAATGCATACACTTCAATAGTAGTAGAAATCCAGTGAATGAAAGAGAAAGAAAGACTTGCATTTACAATGAGCGAGTGGTTGGTCATTGTAAGCTTTGTCCCTATGGGGAGAGATTGTGCCCCCCCCCCCCATATTGGGGAAACAAGCTCCACCTGTGTGGATTTCCCATGAGTTCGATTTAGAGATTCTTCATCATGCTTGTGGTGGTCTTCACCTGTGTCAACCACTAGGCTGACTCCAAAAATATCATCGCAGCAGTAATATGAAGGTTCCTTCACAGTGCACCACACAGTGGACTCTGTTCAATAACTTTACTTCAAGCTCCATAGAATTTACAGCTCAGAAACAAGCCATTCACCCCAACTGGTCTATGCCGGTGTTTATGCTCCACACGAGCCTCCTCCCACCCCTCTTCATCTAACCCTATCAGCATATCCTTCTATTCCTTTCTCCCTCATGCCGTTATCTAGCTTCCCCTTAAATGCATCTATGCTATTCGCCTCAACTACTTGTGGTAGCGAGTTCCACATTCTAACCACTCTCTGGTAAAGACGTTTTGCCTGAAGCTACCTGTTTGTAGTGGAGTGGATAGATTGTCTGCTGTTTATAGTCTTGCTGCTGATCTTTCAATTAACTTTAAAACCAAGACAAAAAGGATGCATACTTATGCCCTGAAACAATACAAACTTCAGTAGTAGCTTAATGGTATGAACAGTTTTATGTAAAACATGTAAAGTGAAGTCTAAACTAGTTTGGACTGTAATTCTTCAGGAAAATGACACACTGTTGTACAAAGATAGTTCGAGGGTTATTGCCTCAAACTGTTTTTAATGCATGTTTTTGCTTATTTTACCCTTAGATGGTTTGATGTGCTGCAAAAGGTTTCATCACAGCTGAAGACCAGCATGACGAATGTAACTAGGCATCGAGCTGATAAGGTACTTTCTGTTCCAGCTTGTTGTATGTAGTTTTTGTTGCAGAAAGGATGAGTTAAAATAGTTTAGCTGTGATAATATATCAAATGATGGTCATGGTTAAAAGAGCAATTAGTAAAGTAAGGCCGAATTGTGCTTTTTAGAAAGAGTGAATCAAAACCCGATTATATTTCAAGAAATGTAAAGCTGGGAGGAGGGAGGAAGTAAAGTGCTAGCATTGAACTGGGAGGGGAAAGAATTGAGTAGAATGGGCCTATACTCTCTGGAGTTTAGAAGAATGAGAGGTAATCTCATTGAAACATATACGATTCTGAGAGGGCTTGACAGGGTAAATACTGAGAGGCTGTTTCCCCTGGCTGGAGAGTCTAGAACCAGGGAGCATAGTCTCAGGATAAGGGGCTGAGATGAGAAAGAATTTCTTCACTCAGGGTTGAGAATCTTTTGGAATTCTCTACCCCAGAGGGCTGCGGATGCTGAGTCGTTGAGTATATACAAGGCTGAGATTGATAGATTTTTAGACTCTAAGGGAATCAAGGGATATGGGGATCGGGTGGAAAAGTGGAGTTGAGGTCGAAGATCAGTCATGATCTTGTTGAATGGCAGAGCAGGCTCGAGGAGCCATATGGCCTACTCCTGCTCCTATTTCTTATGTTCTTGACGCCAGCGTCGGGCTGGGAGGGGGAAGGACGCCAGCGTCGGGCTGGGAGGGGGAAGGACGCCAGCGTCGGGCTGGGAGGGGGAAGGACGCCAGCGTCGGGCTGGGAGGGGGAAGGACGCCAGCGTCGGGCTGGGAGGGGGAAGGACGCCAGCGTCGGGCTGGGAGGGGGAAGGACGCCAGCGTCGGGCTGGGAGGGGGAAGGACGCCAGCGTCGGGCTGGGAGGGGGAAGGACG
This sequence comes from Heptranchias perlo, assembly GCF_035084215.1. NCBI lineage: Eukaryota > Metazoa > Chordata > Chondrichthyes > Hexanchiformes > Hexanchidae > Heptranchias > Heptranchias perlo. The sequence goes on from NC_090328.1 coordinate 8,449,318, forward strand.
CCAGCGTCGGGCTGGGAGGGGGAAGGACGCCAGCGTCGGGCTGGGAGGGGGAAGGACGCCAGCGTCGGGCTGGGAGGGGGAAGGACGCCAGCGTCGGGCTGGGAGGGGGAAGGACGCCAGCGTCGGGCTGGGAGGGGGAAGGACGCCAGCGTCGGGCTGGGAGGGGGAAGGACGCCAGCGTCGGGCTGGGAGGGGGAAGGACGCCAGCGTCGGGCTGGGAGGGGGAAGGACGCCAGCGTCGGGCTGGGAGGGGGAAGGACGCCAGCGTCGGGCTGGGAGGGGGAAGGACGCCAGCGTCGGGCTGGGAGGGGGAAGGACGCCAGCGTCGGGCTGGGAGGGGGAAGGACGCCAGCGTCGGGCTGGGAGGGGGAAGGACGCCAGCGTCGGGCTGGGAGGGGGAAGGACGCCAGCGTCGGGCTGGGAGGGGGAAGGACGCCAGCGTCGGGCTGGGAGGGGGAAGGACGCCAGCGTCGGGCTGGGAGGGGGAAGGACGCCAGCGTCGGGCTGGGAGGGGGAAGGACGCCAGCGTCGGGCTGGGAGGGGGAAGGACGCCAGCGTCGGGCTGGGAGGGGGAAGGACGCCAGCGTCGGGCTGGGAGGGGGAAGGACGCCAGCGTCGGGCTGGGAGGGGGAAGGACGCCAGCGTCGGGCTGGGAGGGGGAAGGACGCCAGCGTCGGGCTGGGAGGGGGAAGGACGCCAGCGTCGGGCTGGGAGGGGGAAGGACGCCAGCGTCGGGCTGGGAGGGGGAAGGACGCCAGCGTCGGGCTGGGAGGGGGAAGGACGCCAGCGTCGGGCTGGGAGGGGGAAGGACGCCAGCGTCGGGCTGGGAGGGGGAAGGACGCCAGCGTCGGGCTGGGAGGGGGAAGGACGCCAGCGTCGGGCTGGGAGGGGGAAGGACGCCAGCGTCGGGCTGGGAGGGGGAAGGACGCCAGCGTCGGGCTGGGAGGGGGAAGGACGCCAGCGTCGGGCTGGGAGGGGGAAGGACGCCAGCGTCGGGCTGGGAGGGGGAAGGACGCCAGCGTCGGGCTGGGAGGGGGAAGGACGCCAGCGTCGGGCTGGGAGGGGGAAGGACGCCAGCGTCGGGCTGGGAGGGGGAAGGACGCCGGCGGCCAATTGGCATTTCGGAGATGTTCTTAGTGCAAGTTCATTGGCTTCTCACCCATATTAGTCTTGTACATAGAATTTGCTATAAAAGACTTAAGGTACATCTAGTTCATAGAGTTATACAGCACGGATAGAGGCCCTTCGGCCCATCGTGTCCGCGCCGGCCATCAAGCCCTGTCTACTCTAATCCCATATTCCAGCATTTGGTCCGTAGCCTTGTATGCTATGGCATTTCAAGTGCTCATCCAAATGCTTCTTGAATGTTGTGAGGGTTCCTGCCTCCACAACCCTTTCAGACAGTGAGTTCCAGACTCCAACCACCCTCTGGGTGAAAAAGTTCTTTCTCAAATCCCCTCTAAACCTCCCGCCTTTTACCTTGAATCTATGTCCCCTTGTTATAGAACCCTCAACGAAGGGAAAAAGCTCCTTAGTATCCATCCTATCTGTGCCCCTCATAATTTTGTACACCTCAATCATGTCCCCCCTCAGCCTCCTCTGCTCCAAGGAAAACAAACCCAATCTTCCCAGTCTCTCTTCATAGCTGAAGCGCTCCAGCCCTGGTAACATCCTGGTAAATCTCCTCTGCACCCTCTCCAAAGCGATCACATCCTTCCTGTAGTGTGGCGACCAGAACTGCACACAGTACTCCAGCTGTGGCCTAACCAGTGTTTTATACAGCTCCATCATAACCTCCTTGCTCTTATATTCTATGCCTCGGCTAATAAAGGCAAGTATCCCATATGCCTTCTTTACCACCTTATCTACCTGTTCTTCCGCCTTCAGGGATCTGTGAACTTGCACACCAAGATCCCTCTGACCCTCTATCTTGCCTAGGGTCCTCCCATTCATTGTGTATTCCCTTGCCTTGTTAGTCCCTCCAAAGTGCATCACCTCGCACTTTTCCGGGTTAAATTCCATTTGCCACTGTTCCGCCCATCTGACCAACCCATCTATATCGTCCTGCAGACTGAGGCTATCCTCCTCGCTATTTACCACCCTACCAATTTTTGTATCATCAGCGAACTTACTGATCATACCTTTTACATTCATATCCAAGTCATTAATGTAGACCACAAACAGCAAGGGACCCAGCACCGATCCCTGTGGTACCCCACTGGCCGCAGGCTTCCAGTCACAAAAACAACCTTTCACCATCCTGGTATTCACATGATTGAACAATAATGGAGTTGTTGACTAAACATAGCAATCAACCTCTATCAGTTAGTCTACAACAGAGGCGAGGAAACCCCCAGTGGTGGGGAGCTTTGGGAACCATAGGTCCATAGTCACCTTTTTCCTTGCAAGCATGTTACACTCACCACATGTCATGTTTCAAATTGCTTATATACTGTATCCCAAAATGTGTTTTTCTGTTGATTGGGCACATCAAATGGAAAGGATCCTAATGTAACATAATTTAATAGTATTCAATTCCAGTTACTCCTAGACTGTATGACATTGTGTACCAAAGTGCCCCGTTTTAGTTATGACTCCAGTGTGTTGGCTCGGCTCAGATCGTAGCACTGTATGATCAGGGTCAGGAGGTGGTGGGTTTGAGTGCGGGCGGACTTCGAAGATCCCATGTCACTATTTGAAGAACAACAAAAAGTTCTCCTGGTGCCTTGGCCAACATTCCTTGCTCAAAAAAACACCACCAAAAACAGGTGAACTGGTCTTTCATGGTATTGCTGCCTGTGGGATGTGCTGCATTTGCCCACATTGACGGTCAGCCCACTTCAAAACAAATTTATGTGATGTGCTTTGGGCCGTTCTGACGTATTTAATAAAAGTTTTGTGTGTCTTTCTGAACATTAGAATGCAATACACAACTACATCCGCCTCTTTGAGCCTCTGGTTATCAAGGCCTTAAAGCAGTACACCACAACCACATCAGTCCACCTGCAGAGACAAGTGCTTGACTTGTTGGCCCAGCTCGTGCAGCTCCGAGTGAACTATTGCCTTCTCGATTCAGATCAGGTTGGTGCTTGCTTCGGGTTAGAAAAACAATTTTGGTGGAAAACTGGGAGGGTAAAGATAGACAAAATATAACGAATGTTCATTTAAAGGCACTCAATTTTATTTTCAAATATACCAATATTCACCACAGGAGCTGGAGAAAAGAGATTCAGAATTTTAAGAGCTTCAAAAATTTTTCCATAACAACTCAAACTGTTAAAAGGTAATGTTTAGAATAAAAAAGTGACGCTTTTTTTTCCCCCTTGCTCTCCTTCTACATCATGAACCTTCTTGCACTTAAAGAGCAAAGGCGGGTAAACGGAGTTGAGATACAGATCAGCCATGATCTTATTGAATGGCGGCACAGGCTAGAAGGGCTGAATGGCCTACTCCTGTTCCTTATGTTCCTATGAGACTGGGCAGGTAACCTGTTAACAGGACTGTTGTCAGCTCTGCTTTTAATCTTCCCAGGAAGTGATTGAGTTTGCTAATTTTTCTAATCTTCCTCCTTTACTGTGGGAAGTTGTTAACTCCAGGCTGGAGTACAGTTCCACGTACTCCATGCACCTCACCCAAGTGGCTGCTCTTGTGTTCGAGCCAGTCAAGTGTTGGCAAACTATTTTCATGGGGTGGTGGAGGAAGGAATTATCACAGAGCCCGATCCTGACGTTCACACATCATGCCTGGAAAGGGAGGGGTGGTGGTCAGAGATATTGATCAGGAGTAGACCCTTTGCCGGTGTGTTTCGTCTCCCTTTCCCCTCCCTAGCTCAGGGTGCTGAGGCTTTTTATGGTGCTTCTATAGCCAACCTGAGATCAGCTGTTGGAGCAGATAGATTCACTCCCTTAACCTGCTGAACCATGCAGGGAGTCACCTATTTTACAATCAAAATCCAATTTTTTACAGCAAAAAAAAGCAAATGTAATGGTAGAAAGAACAGTTCCTGGGTATAAGAATTGAATGCTGTCGAGTTCATTTGATTTTCCTAACAAAAATGGAGTGAGTATTGACACCACTATATCCACCAATGAGTTGGAGACAGGGGTGGGACATAGTCTGAAAGGATGGTGGAAGCAGATTCAATCGTGGCTTTCAAAAGGAATTGAATAAATAAATAATTGGGAAAAAAAATTTGCAGGGCTATGGGGAAAAAGCGAGGGAATGGGACTAACTGGATTGCTCTTACAAAGTGACGGCACAGGCTTGATGGGCTGAATGGCCCCCTTCTGTGCTGTACAACAAGCAGAGACGATTTACTCAACAGAGTCCATGAGGCGCTGTGGGCCATCAGCAGCAGCAGAATTGTACTCCAGCACAATCTGTAACCTCATGGCCCGGCATGTTCCTCACTCTACCATTACCAACAAGCCAGGGGATCAACCCTGGTTCAATGAGGAGTGTAGAAGAGCATGCCAGGAGCAGCACCAGGCATACCTAAAAATGAGGTGCCAACCTGGTGAAGCTACAACTCAGGACTACATGCATGCTAAACAGCGGAAGCAACATGCTATAGACAGAGCTAAGCGATTCCACAACCAACGGATCAGATCAAAGCTCTGCAGTCCTGCCACATCCAGTCGTGAATGGTGGACAATTAAAGGAGGAGGAGGCTCTGCAAACATCCCCATCCTCAATGATGGTGGAGTCCAGCACGAGTGCAAAAGACAAGGCTGAAGCGTTTGCAACCATCTTCAGCCAGAAGTGCCAAGTGGATGATCCATCTCTGCCTCCTCTCTATATCCCCACCATCACAGAAGCCAGTCTTCGGCCAATTCGATTCACTCCACGTGACATCAAGAAACGGCTGAGTGCACTGGATACAGCAAAGGCTATGGGCCCTGACAACATCCCAGCTGTAGTGCTGAAGACTTGTGCTCCAGAACTAGCTGCGCCTCTAGCCAAGCTGTTCCAGTACAGCTACAACACTGGCATCTACCCGACAATGTGGAAAATTGCCCAGGTATGTCCTGTCCATAAAAAGCAGGACAAATCCAATCCGGCCAATTACCACCTATCAGTCTACTCTCAATCATCAGCAAAGTGATGGAAGGTGTCGTCGACAGTACTATCAAGTGGCACTTATTCACCAATAACCTGCTCACCGATGCTCAGTTTGGGTTCCGCCAGGACCACTCGACTCCAGACCTCATTACAGCCTTGGTCCAAACACGGACAAAAGAGCTGAATTCCAGAGGTGAGGTGAGAGTGACTGCCCTTGACATCAAGGCAGCATTTGACCGAGTGTGGCACCAAGGAGCACTAATAAAATTGAAGTCAATGGGAATCAGGGGGAAAACTCTCCAGTGGCTGGAGTCATACCTAGCACAAAGGAAGATGGTAGTGGTTGTTGGAGGCCAATCATCTCAGCCCCAGGACATTGCTGCAGGAGTTCCTCAAGGCAGTGTCCTAGGCCCAACCATCTTCAGCTGCTTCATCAATGACCATCCCTCCATCATAAGGTCAGAAATAGGGATGTTCGTTGATTACTGCAGAGTGTTCAGCTCCATTCGCAACCCCTCAAATAATGAAGCAGTCCGAGCCCGCATGCAGCAACACCTGGACAATATCCAGGCTTGGGCTGATAAGTGGCAAGTAACATTCGTGCCAGATAAGTGCCAGGCAATGACCATCTCCAACAAGAGACAGTCTAACCACCTCCCCATGGCATTCAACGGCATTACCATCGCCGAATCCCCCACCATCAACATCCTGGGGGTCACCATTGACCAGAAACGCAACTGGACCAGCTATATAAATACTGTGGCTATGAGAGTAGGCCAGAGGCTGGGAATTCTGCGGCGAGTGACTCACCTCTTGACCCCCCCCCAAAGCCTTTCCACCATCTACAAGGCACAAGTCAGGAGTGTGATGGAATACTCTCCACTTGCTTGGATGAGTGCAGCTCCAACAACACTCAAGAAGCTCGACACCATCCAAGATAAAGCAGCCCGCTTGATTGGCACCCCATCCACCACCCTAAACATTCACTCCCTTCACCACCGGCGCACAGTGGCTGCAGTGTGTACCATTCACAGGATGCACTGCAGCAACTCACCAAGGCTTCTTCGACAGCACCTCCCAAACTCACGACTTCTACTACCTAGAAGGACAAGAGCAGCAGGCACGTGGGAACACCACCACCTGCACGTTCCCCTCCAAGTCACACACCATCCTGACTTAGAAATATATCGCCGTTCCTTCATCGTCGCTGGGTCAAAATCCTGGAACTCCCTTCCTAACAGCACTGTGGGAGACCCTTCACCACACGGACTGCAGCGGTTCAAGAAGGCGGCTCACCACCACCTTCTCAAAGGCAATTAGGGATGGGCAATAAATGCTGGCCTCACCAGCGACGCCCACATCCCATGAACGAAGAAAAAAAAATTTAAACAGTCTCTACACACTACAGCAAGCAGAGTCTATTTACTCAGTCTGTTTAAACAGAGTCTGCAGTCTCCCGATATGGAGGATAGTTACATAATGGTAAATTCAATCCTAGACACTTACATCAGTGCACTCCCCAAGCGTGATTGATGGAAATTACCCAATCATCTCCATTCTGACTGGGAATAGTGGTGTCACTATATACAGTCAAAAAAAAATGTGGATTAATGGATAGTAATCTGTCCTTTTGAATACATGCAGTAATGTATGTGACTAATTTTTATTTTGTTGGGTTATTTTGAGGTGGAGAGTGTATACTCATTTCTCTCATTGAAATGATAGTTCATGCTGAGGTCATTCTACCTGGTCTAATTTTCCCAAACTGTTGAAGAGAAAGTCAACAAACACAGTACTTTGTTACCACTCCTGGAGTGGCCTGTAAAGCATAGTGAGGCTAGAGTGCCATCATAACAGTCTTGTGTAGTCCACTGTACCCGCAACCATGGGTTGCTTGCCGTACCTTATTCCAGTGGCAGACAAACCAACTTATTTGCCTGTTTCTAACCAGCCTTTGGGAGGTTCAGTGGCAGACTTTAGATATAAATGTGGGAGAGAGCTTGAGGCAGTTTTGGCATTGCTGTCCCAGGGGCATGGGAGAGAAGGCAGTGGGATTAGTTTTGGATTTCTTCTGCAAAGAGCCAGCACATATCCGATGGGTTAGTTGGCCGCTTTCTGTGCCGGTCTACAGGACCCAGACTGGGAAAGAGCCTGTGGACTGTATACTTTGCATATAATTGAAATTTGTTTTCTCTGATACTCCAAAACTTAGGGCCATAAATGTAAGATAGTCGCCTATAAATCCAATAAAGGATTCAGGAGAAACATTTTTACTAGGAGTGGTTAAAATGTGAAACTTGCTACTGCAAGGAGTAGTTGAGCTGAATAGCCTTGGTGTCTTTAAAGGGAAACTCGGTAAGTACATGAGGGAGAAAGGAATAGAAGGATATGCAGATAGAGTTAGATGGAGTAAGGTGGGAGGAAGCTCGTGTGGACCATAAACATCGGCATGGACCATTTGGGCCCAATGGCCTGTTTCTGTGCTGTAAATTCTATGTAATTCTCTGATACAGTTGGATTTGTTTTCATTTGTAGGTATTCATTGGGTTTGTTCTGAAGCAGTTTGAATACATAGAGGTGGGCCAGTTCAGGTGAGTGCTGACAATACCCAGTGGCAATTTAGGACTTGCCGAAGTGGTCCATATGAATATGTGTGGAATTCTTTGTTCTTTGTTTTGTCTTCTGGTTTGGCTTTTTGCATACAACAACAACAACAACTTGCATTTGAGATGGATGCAAATTGACAGCAATGTTCATTTTGAACCTTGTATCTGGCCCAGAAGGTTCCATGGCAGCCACAAAGACAAAAGCTTAGAGACTCATGCAGTATCTATCCTCCCTATCTCTGTAACCTTCAGCCAGCCGAGATCTCTGCGCTCCTCCAATTCTGACCTCTTGTCCGTCCCTGATTTTCACCACTCCACCATTGGCGGCCGTGCCTTCAGCTGTCCAGGCCCTAAGTTCTGGAATTCCCTCCCTAAACCTCACCGCCTGTCTATCTCTCTCCTCCTTTAAGTCGCTCCTTAAAATCTACCTCTTTGACCAAGCATTTGATCACCAGTCCTAATATCTCCTTATGTGCCATGGTGTCAAATTTTTGTTTGATTAGCGCTCCTGTGAAGCACCTTGGGACGTTTTACTACGTTAAAGGCGCTATATAAATACAAGTTTTTGTTGTTGCAGTAGGGCCATTGAGGACAATTCTTTATTATTTCTAAGTAAGCCTAATCTTTAGTCAGGAATTGTCAGGAAGTTCTTTCTTTAAACATGTATTAAATTTAGAGGGATTTAAAATTATTCCACCATATGCCCGACGAGCTAAAATCCCAATGGCCATTTAATATAAGAACAAAAGGAAAGTCAAAGGATGAAAAAAGGCCATCTGGCCCAGGGAAACTAGTGCCTCAAATCCTCAACCTCATTTTCAAATCCCTCAATGATCTTCTCTTTGCATCCATATGATTTATATCAATTAGTGTTAATTGTATTCAGGTGGCACATATCAATTCGGGACTCTCTTGTATCCATTTATATGAGAGCTTATCTAGGGTGAACAGTGGGCAATGTGGATCGCTGTGAGTAAAGGCTTGGAAGTAACTGAAGACTAGGCTCTAGTATTCTATCCTTCACCACCTGGCTATCCAATTTATTACACACACACCTTCCAGTTCTCTGACGTTTGATTGCTTTGTTCCCTGCTCCACCTTCAGTGTTTTGATCATTGTCAGTACAGCCGCCTAGCTAATTTTAAATCTGAGATTGATCGATTTTTGTTAACCAAAAGTATTAAGGGATATGGGGCTTAGGCGGGTATATGGAGTTAGGTCGCAGATTAGCCACGATCTCATTCAATGGCGGAACAGGCTCGAGGGCCTAAATGGCCTACTGCTGTTCCTGTGTTCCTAGTAGTTAAGATACTAGACTAGCATCTCCGAGATCCTGCATTCAAATCCTGCCATAGCAAGGTGTGAAATTGAATTCAATAAATTTGGCGATTTGTGGGCTGGAAACAAAGGAACACAGAAGCTGTTGGTTTGTCATTTTTTTTAAAAAAACAGCTGGTCCACCAATATCCTTCGAGGAAGGGAGCCTGCCTGGTCTGCCCTATATATGAGTCTAGTCCCACACATTGTGATTGGCTCTTAAAGTCTTCAGGGCAACTAGGGATGGGCAATAAATACTGCCATGTCAATATTGCCCACATCAAGAACAATTTTTTAAAAATATATACCCTAGAAATCTTTCCCAAACCACCCCCTGCTGCGTCTTTCCTTCTCTTCAAAAGTCTGGAAATCGTTGTCCAAGACTCCTTAATAGAATTTACAGCACAGAAACAGGCCATTCACCCCAACTGGCTGTAAATTCTTTGTATTTTTTATCTTTCCCTTTTCTCTTGCTCAGACTTCATCCACTTCCCATCTCCTTCCTCCACCCCTCCCCCCATCCCCATCTGTTTAAACTCTGACAATTTCTGTTCCACAGGGTGTGCTATATAAATGTTGGTTGCTACAGTAGTGCATTAACTCTCCCATTTATAGCATCTCATTGTACTTTTAATAACCTCAATGTTTTTGCCTCTGTTAACTCTCTCGATAGATTATTCCAAACATTTATGACTGTAGAAGCCCCTCCCCCACCAAGTGTCTGTTCTCACATTTATTTTTCCCAAATTCCCATTTATGTCTTCTGGTCCTACCTTCTTGCTATCCTTTCAAATAATAATTTGCACTTGTTTACAACTTATACTTATTGTTATCTGTTACTATTTTGTCAGGGAATCCGAGGCCATCATTCCAAACATATTTTTCTTCCTGGTGTTGCTGTCGTATGAGCGCTATCACTCCAAGCCAATCATTGGAATTCCCAAAATTATCCAACTGTGTGATGGGATCATGGCCAGTGGCCGGAAAGCTGTTACACATGGTAATGAATCTACTGTCTGCAGTGCGTTCTGGTCGCATTGTTTATCCTCATTTCTTGTGGTGTTGCGTAACTGCTGTAAATTCTTGGGTTAGAACTGTTGATAGCGAAGATAGAACTGCAAAATATTTCCTGTTGTGTTGACTTTCTGAAAATGCTGATCGGGAATTCTTTTACAGTGTCGTGAAAGTCTGATGAGCATTTTATTTATTTTTGTTCGTTGAATTAATTTTCGGATCCAAGCTTAAATAAAAGTTATCGTCTTTGCTTTGACCTCCCGGTAAAATGAAATACTGTCACAAGTGCAAATTCATAAGTTGATGCTGTTTCAACAAAACCCATAAGCTTTTTTTTTTAAGACTGTAATATCCTTTGTTCAAAACTCGGTCATTACACAGCAAACTCAAACCCTATTAAGAGAATCCAAGAAGTGTTCTCGACCATCTCTTTTGGAAGAGTGAGATAAAAGGGTTCTCCTTCAAGTAGGGATGGCTCCAAACTGCCATGCCTGGCGATGGAGGATTGGAACCGAGTTGACTGTCTCAGGCAAACTCAGTAATCTGATTGCAGATCTTTCTGGCTCAGCAGTACTTCAAAGAACTGTTGTTGGCCGACAACATCCCTGGAGCTGGGATTCTTCCTACGCCGTTTCACATAGCCCTACAAAACGAGAGGGGGTTTTTCTTGCTGGACAAGTGGCAGGAAGCTGTCTGGCACTCTACCGATATGTTGCATGGTTTGAGCTGGTTAAACTCTAGCTTATACCCTTGCACACAAGTGAGATTCCTAGCCAGAGGCAGTTTGTAATGTAACTTCGGTGTTGCCAGCGGAGTTTGATTCTCCACAGCTACAGCTGTCAGATCAATGGCCTCAACAATCTAAGTTACACAATAGTTGATCAAAGTAGCTTTTAAAACATTTTTTCCTGGAACCTTTACCAGTGTCAGCTGTGGTTTGGTTCATTGGACAACACTCTCACCTCTGGGTCAGCAGGTCTTGGGTTCAAGCCTCACTCCAGCGACTTGAGCACCTAATTCAGGCTGACACTCCAGTGTATTACTGAGGGAGTGCTGTACTGTCAGATGTGCCGTCCTTCGGATGAGACATTAAACCGAGGCCCTGTCCGGCCCCTCGGGTGCACGTAAAAGATCCTATGGCACTATTTCAAAGAAGAGCAGGGGAGTTCTCCCCGGTGTCCTGGCCAATATTTGTCCCTCAACCGACATTTTAAAAAAAACCTGATTATCTGGTCATTATCACACTGCTGTTTGTGGGAGCTTGCTATGCACAAATTGGCTGCTGGGTTTCCTACATTACAGCAGTGACTATACTTCAAAATTATTTAGTTGGCTGTAAAGCGCTTTGGGACATCTTGAGGTTGTGAAAGGCAAGCCCATTCTTTAAATATGTAATGTAAAAAACTAACTTCAGAGGAAAATATGATGTTCACAGATAGATACAGGTGTAAAATGCATAAATGTCTGATGATTAATATGTCAGCTGTTGAATTGATGAAACATTCAGGAACTAAATCTTGAGCCTCGTTGCTGTTTGTGGGACCCTGCTGCGTGCAATTCGGCTGATGTGTTTCCCTACACAACACTTCAAAAATAATGCGTTGACTGTGAAGTGCTTTGGGACGTCCCAAGGGTGTGAAAGGCTCTGTCGATGCAAGCTCTTTCCTTATTTAAATCCAAATCGATACAAAGAGAAACAGTAAATGCTGGAAATCTGAAATGACAACGATAACTTGCATTTATATAGGGCCTTTAACATAATAAGCATCCCAAGGAGGTTCGCTGAGTGAGCAGCAGGAGAAGAGATAGGAGAGGTGACTGACTGCATGGCCGGACTGATAGGTTTTGAGGTGCTTTTAAAGGCCAGGAGAGAGGTAGCAAGGCAGAGGGATTTAGGGAATAAAAACAGAAAATGGTGGAAACGCTCAGCAGATCAGCCAGCATCTGCGGAGAAAGAAACAGAGTTAACGTTTCAGGACGATGACCTTTCATCAGAACTGGAAGAAGTTAAGAGATTTAACAGTTTCTAAGCAATTGCAGAGTCAGGGGAAAAGGGGGCGGGGGTGAGGAAAGAACAAAAGGGAAGGTCTGTGATGGGGTGGAGGGCGGGAGTGATTAATTGACAAAAGGGATGATGGTGCAAAGAAAAAGGGGGTGATAATGGGACAAGTAAAGGGACAAAAGATGGATCCAGAGAAGGTGTAAATGGTTACAGCAGAGCCATTATCACCACCTGCTGACCGAGAAAATGGGAGCGGTGATTATGGTCTAAAGTTGTTTAACTCAGCGCTCAGAGGAGGTGCTTGCTGAGCGTTTCCAAAATTTTCTGTTTTTATTTCAGATTTCCAGCATCTGCAGTATTTTGCTTTTTAGAGGGGTTATGGGGTCGGTCAGTGAAGGGAAAATAGGGTACGACTCTTTGGCACTGATAACGGTTAACTTCCCGTCACTTTTTGCGGATGCTGATGGACTTGCTATGTATTTCCGGAATTTTCTTTTTAGCTAAATTTCAGACTTAATTACTTAACTAATTATTTGAAACTTTTCTGTGTGAAAAGCTTATGTTTATTATTTAACTTTTGAAGATTCCAGTGGACAACTTTTTCCTCTTGTACTTTGCCATAGCAATCCCAGCGCTACAGCCTATAGTTCACGATCTGTTTGTTCTGCGAGGGACTAATAAAGCCGATGCTGGCAAGGAGTTGGACACACAGAAGGAAGTGGTGGTTTCTATGTTGCTGAGACTCATCCAATACCACCAGGTACACCCTACTTTTTTACTCCACTCCCACCGCCCTCCCGGTTCCTCTCCCCTCTTTGCAGTGCTTCGGATCGAGATCTAAGGATTGAGCCTGGAATGTAGTGGCACAGAAAGGTGGCCAAAATTACCACAGTGCAGAATGGTATTGTATGGCGGCCCCAAGATGTTGAACCTGAGACATAGGAACGGGAGTAGGCCATTTTAGTCCCTCAAGCCTGTTCTGTCGTTCAGTTAGATCACGGCTGATCTGTATCTTAACTCAGTTTACCTGCCTTGGTTCCATATCCCTTAATACCTTTGCCTAACAAAGATCTATCAATCTCAATTTTGAAATTTTCAATTGACCCCCAGCCTCAACATCTTTTTGGGAGGGAGTGAGTTCCAGATTTCCACTCCTGTTTGTGTGAATAGCCTAGCTCTAATTTTAAGGTTATGTCCCTTGTTCTGGACTCCCACCCCCCACCACCATCGGGGAAATAGTTTCTCTCTATCTACCTGATCAAATCTTTTTATCATCTTAACCACCTCAATTAGATCACCCCTTAATCTTCTATACACAAAGGAGTACAAGCCCAGTCTATGCAACCTGTCCTCATAATTTAACCCTTTTAGCCCCAGTATTCTGGTGAATCAGAGCTGAATGGCCAATGTATCCCTCCTACGGTCCGGTACCCAGAACTGACGTAATTTGAGATTGTTTCAGCACCTATCAACAGCCCATTGAAAAGAATAAAATGATTTTTTAATAGAGCGCAGGGTTTGGGGAGAGATAAAGAAATGGTCCTTGGTCTATTTATCAAAAAAAGTAGTCATTATTCACTCATTCCAGTCATCAACAATAACCCTTTTGTATTGAACATTATGCTGATTACATCTGCTTAAACAATAGAGCAATTTTTCTCTTGTTGCTGAATGTCTGGTCAATATTGCACAGTGACAACCCAGCACAGAATTTGGTTTAACATATGGGCTGTTTGCAATATTAGCGTACGAACACTTGACACAATCCTGCAACGTTCCTTGGTCTGCTTTTTTAACTGATGCGTTTACCCTCCTATTCTAAATCAGTTAATATCTCCATTAAAATGGAGGAACGTCCTAGCTCAGGAAGTGCTAGTCTGCTAACACTGCCAGCACTGAGGCCGTCATGAAACATTAGTGCAGAATATCTGCAGAAATTATAGCGACTATTTTGAAGATACTTTTTCACCACATAACTCCTGGTTGCTGAAGTGGTGAGTTGCTACGCTCTGGAATGCACTGCCTGAAAGGGTGGTGGAAGCAGATTCAGTAATAACTTTCAAAGGGGAATTGGATAAATACATGAAGTGGAAAAACTTTCAGGGCTATGGGCAAAGAGCAGGGGAGTGGGACTAAATGGATAGCTTTCAGCGAGCCGGCACAGGTACAATGGGCCAAATGGCGGCCTCCTGTGCTGTATCGTTCAATGATTAAAGGAAATATTCAATCTGTGTTTATCTGAACCATCTATCAGTCCTTGTTATTACAATGCAGGTCTTACAGCAGGAAGCACACCCCAAAAAAATCTTTGTAGTCGGTAATTGGTCTGTGGAATATCTCGACAGTCGGAAAATGCTCTCTTCTTCAAACCACCTTCTGGCAGCCCCTCCCAGCTGTTGGCCTGGGCCTCACCTCCCCCCCCCCCCCCCATATTACAGCATTTGGCTGTTTATTTAATGAGTCCAGTATCTTTGCTTCCACAACCTTTCCTGGCCTCAAGGATCCTGATCATTGGCTGGCCCTCACCTTCCTCTCTGTTTTTTCTCCTCCTCCCCCTCCCCCCCCCCCCCCCCCCACCCATCCCCAATCATTGGTTTGGCCCTCACCGTCCTCTCTTTCTCTTCCTTCTCCCCCCCCACTCCAAAATCATTGGCCCCGCAGTCCTTCCCCAGCCCTTTTTTAAGAATTAATGAGTATCTACTGCTGGAACTATTTTATTGACTCTAATAATATGACCATTTGTAAATAGCCACTTAAAATGCCATTCAATATTTTCCTTGCT